>NW_020664583.1:742919-811621 GCF_002925995.2 Terrapene triunguis | reverse complement strand
AAGCGCTGCCCAGAGCCCTCACCCCCTCCCGTGCCCCAGCCCTGAGCCCCCTCCCACACCCAAAGTCCTGCTGCTGCAGGTGGGGGGGTGGGCACCATGGCCCGAGACTGCCTCAGGCAGCCCCCAGGCCAGCCACACTGGCCACTGTAGAAGTCACAGAGGTCCCGGAAAGTCACAGAATCCATGACCTCCATGACAAACTCGCATCCTTAGTGATGATAAAGAAGAAGTTTAAGTCAAATCTTCATTTGTTCGTCATATGATATTTCACTCTGTGTTCAAATTCTCTACTGTGTCCTGATCACATAGCAGCCCCATTGCTGGTAGTACCTCACTCCACTCAGCTGTCGGTGTTTTATAAGACATGCATCTGTAAAAGCTACATAGAGGTTGAGTAGAATCCAGAAGTTGCTGTTTTTGATCTGTAAGAATCAAATCTGTGTACTTTTTCAGCTGGCTTAAACACTGTCCTCTTCACTTAAGGATTCAATATAAGTGCCTTGATTAGTCAACTTCTGAACTGAAATCTTTGCTTCTTCCAGTATGTTTTCAATGGATATCTCTGATTGATCCAAGCATAGCTTCTATTGCTGGACAAAGATATACTACTGTTGTAGCAGATGCCTGGATGGCATTGTTTAATGACCCAAGTGGTTTCAACAATAGACTTATATGAGAGAGAATGGCGATAGTCTTCTCTGAACTTAGTAACAAATGTAGTCCACCAGCCTCACTACTTAGATCCATCCCATCTTGGGGGTTTCCTTCCAAAGCCAATAATAAAGGTTGCAGTAATTTTAAGACAACAGCCAAGGCTCGCTCATGAGAAAGCCAGTGAGTTTTCCTAGGTCGGACTTCTTTGAACTTCAGTCCCAGTGTATCTTCTATTTTTTCCCCAAGACATTTAGTCCTTTTGGACTCTTGCTGGAAAAAAAAAAAAAAGAGTATAACAAAGACATTAAATTTATGGCTTTTTTAATGTCTTTTTTGAAGATTCTGCAGCTTGTACTAGTGCTAGTTGGGGTAGATACCCTCTGCAGTGGGTATAGGAGAGATTAGGGTTATACTTTTCCCTGAGCAAAGCTTGTACTCACTATGTCTTCCAGCGAAGTTTGCAGCTCCATCAAATGCACAAGTAGCCATCTCTTCAGGGTTCAATTTATAAGTATTTAACTCTTCTAAGATGTCACAGATGCAGCCGATGTGTCTTCTATAACCTGAATATCTAGAAATGCATCTAATGGCCTACCACTGACATCAAGATAATGTACGCAATGACTTAATACTTGACGTCCATTTGCATTGGTGCATTCATTGGCCATGTATGCACATTTTCTGAATGTGGTGAGAGTTCTTCACTTTTTCAACTGCTGAGTCTTTCACTGTTGCGCTGCATGCTTCTAACCAGTTAGTTGAGTTTCTTGCAGAAAAATAGTGAGCATTTGCCGGTCTTGGTCAGAACCAGTGTCCGACTTCAGGATTAACAAGTGACAATGCACTTAACATTGGCCTCCAGTTTGTATTGTGTGGTATCTCTTGCTTAAGTAGAAAGTATGATGTGACACCATGTTGTTTGCATAAACTGTGTTTTCTCTCCAACATTCTTAATAGCCACATTAAGTATTCTAAAATTGGCTTTGACAGTGATTGGTTGATAAAGTTTTCTGCATGCCAATGCAGTCCAGAGGCGTGGTGTTTTGCAGCCTTTTCATATAGGTTGTCAGCATTGGTTTGCTGATCAGTCTGGCAAACCACTTTTACTATATAAATCCCTGGTACACCTACATCTTGAATACTGAGTGCAGTTCTGGTCACCTCATCTCAAAAAAAGATATATTGGAGTTGGGAAAGGTACAGAGAAGGGCAACTAAAATGATTAGGGGTATGGGACAACTGTATGAGGAGAGATTTAAAAGACTAGTACTTTTCAGCTTGGAAAAGAGACAACTAACAGGGTATATGATAGAGGTCTATAAAATCTTGACTGATGTGGAGAAAGTGAATAAGGAAGTGTTATTTACTCCTTCTCATAACACAAGAACTAGGGGGTCACCCAATGACATTAATAGGCAGCAGGTTTAAAACAAATAAAAAGAAGTACTTCTTCACACAACATAGTCAACCTGTGGAACTTTTTGCCAGGGGATGTTGTGAAGGCCAAGACTATAACAGGGTTCAAAAAAGAACTAGATAAATTCATGGGGGATAGTTCCATCAATGGCTATTAGCAGGATGGGCAGGGATGCAACTCCATGTTCTGAGTGTCCCTAGCTTCTGTTGGCCAGAATCTGGGAGTGGATGACAGGAGATGGATCACTCAAGGATTGCCTGTTCTGTTCATTCCCTTTGAAGCACCTGGCATTGGCCACTGTCAGAAGACAGGATACTGGGCTAGATGGACCATTGGTCTGACCCAATATGACCATTCTTATGTTTATGTAAAAAGTAATTTATAATATAATAAAAATGTTTAGTACAGAAACTCCCCAAGATAATGACCTCTTGAGATAGTGACAATATGAGATAATGACCTTGGCAAATAATGCATTTAAAAAACATTGGCCTACTGGGAAATGTATTTATATTAGTTTCCCAGTCACAAATCTAGCATTCTGGAGCAAAGTCACTAAAACATAGTCCAACAAACAATTTTTCCTTTTACGTGCTCCTCCTTTCTCCCTCCACCACATCCCGGTCAGAGTTGTTGTCCTTGGTCAATGGATACCCAGAATTCAGAGGTGCTTTCATGTCATAGCAGGGTCGACCTAACTTTCTAGCGTAGACCTGGCCTAAGCCTCACAACCTCCTATAAGGTAAGTGATTTGGTAATAGAGCTGGGAATAGAACTCAGAAATTCTGATTTCTTGTCCCTTGCTTTGACCAGTAAACTACACTGACTTAGTAAATAAAGGGTCCAGTTATTAAAAAAATGTATATCCTTATCAAGGGCAGAACTGACAGCAGAGCTTTAAGTTATAGGAACTCAATAGCTTCCTGCAGTACTAATCTGTGCCATGCTTGCTTTTAGTAAAATAAAGTTATATATAAATAAAAGGAAGATTGATGATGTTCTTGTGGCAGTATACCAGGAAATAGCTCTCTTTGTCAAGTGTGAAATACATGGAAGGGAGTAACTGCACTTTGTACAGTGAAATAAAATATGCTGGGAAACAGGATAAGCATTAGTCTGGGGCCAGACAGTCTTGTACAATGAATCCTACCAGACCACACAAGCCGAGGATGGTTAGGTCACGTTAGTACTTTGATGGAAAACTTCTGAGGAGCAAGGAGGTGCAGCAGGATATGGTGATGGTCATTGAGATGTGGCACTCTTCTCTGAGAAAATGTGGGAACCATGCTTCCGCTCAAGAGTGCTGAGTGGCTAGAGGTGTTGGATGAGATGTAAAACTTAGGTCCTGACTGTTCTAGCTTAGGTGAGATAACCAGAAATATTCTCGTCCCTTGTATGTGTGTGTTGCATGGCCTTTTCCCCTCCATTATTTCCTCCCTGTGGTCACTCAGAAAAAAGAATAGAGGCTAATTTGACTAAAAATTCAAGTTTCTGATGAATGCTCTTTCAACAAGATGTCATTACACAACAAAAATCCTTTGGAAAATTGCTTGAAAGGTTTTTCAGCTCCCCTAATCTTGTTTAGAATGTTCTCAGGCCCAATCAAAAGATCTATGAGAGCAATCATGCTCTCCCCCACCCCTCTTCCTTCCTACACTTTCTTTCTGTGCGTTCACCTGCTTGCTGCCTGCCCAGTTTAATTTCATCAATGGAACATGGAATCTATGTACAAAGTACAGACTGTGCACAAAGTAAAAGCTGCTCTTTAATCCCTTCTTCTCCTGTATGGGGCTTCTATGCCCATCACAGACAAAAATCCAACATCTCCCACGGGAAGCTCACACTCAGATCAGGCACTCATCTCTTTTGGGGTGATGACTGATTATTCTGCAGCCCTCTTTTTTCCTGTTCTTCGCATTCCCTCTGTTACCTTTTCTCTTCCTGCCACACTCTGTTACTTTAATCCTTACTTTCCATTTTTTGCATATTTGTCACTAATACACTATCCTCACTCCTGTCCTCTACAGCTGCTCAAATCAGTTGCCACGCTTCCTTTCTGAGCCATATGAACCTAGTATTTCCATTCCTCCTCCTATCCGAGGGACATCAGAAAATAGCTGCTACTGTAATTTTGTATTTGTATTGGAGTTAAACACAGTAAAAAACAAACACTCCCCCCCAACAACACAGAGTAACAGACAATCCTTCCGCAGAAGAGTGTATGTTCTAAATAGACAAGGAGGACAATGTGTAGGAGAAAGGGACAAAAGATTGGGAGCTAAGGCACAGAATTGTGAATCCACATCTCCTGAATTCCAGCCCAGTGCCTTAAAGCTCATCCTTCCCATAGTGTGGAGAGAAGGATATCCCACCTTCTTTACCCCCAATACACTGAGCACTTCTCATCTAAAAGGGCCATGTGACTTTCCTAAGGGTGGGGCTGTTAAATCTGCTATCCTGGGCAAATTCATTAAGTCTACTCTTTCTACCTGGATACACTGTGCAGTTTCCTTTGTGGTATTGTTGTTAAACAGCTGCCCATTTCACTCCAGCAGTGGGTAAGTAGTCCCTGCAAGTATTACTGCCCTACCTCACAGAAGTGCTGTGAGGTTTAATCATTTGCAAAATGCTTTGAGATCCTTTGTTGCTAGCCAAGGTGCTACAAGGCCACAGTATATTTTTATTTCACTATACTTGTCTCAGTACAGTTTCTCTTTTATTTACTTACAATACATGAAGTTGTTTAAAGGTCATGCTGCTGAGATTGTTCTTTGCCTCAGCATAGAGTGCATTGATTTGCCAGCTTTCTAAGGGCTCCCTATGCCTGCGGTGAGCTTTCAATTTCCATAGTGATGTGCTTAGCAATCATTACCATGTGCAGGACTAATTTCACATTCTAGATACAGCAGCACTCACTTCACACTGACTTCTTATATAGTCTTCAGATCTATTCAGTTGGCTACATTTATTTTCTATTCTATTGTCTGATATTCTTCTTTTTTCTTCCTAGTGCTTTCTGAAAGGAGATGGAATTGTGCCTGCCCTATTATTCAAGCTAGAGGATTTTTATGTAAACAAATTATGTTCTCCTCCCCCAGGTTCAGACAACTTGGGGATATAACTTCATGGCATGGTTCTTATTGGGTGTTGCCCCTAGCCACCCTGCTGCCCAAATACACAAGACTTTTCACCCAAGTTTGGTGGTGCTTTCAACCCAGGTGAGCTGGCACAGTTGGGAGCATCGGTTAAAGCCCGTGTCCCACTTTCACTTGGGCTGGTAACCTACACACTTAAGAGTGAGGATGCAGGCTAAACCGTCCTGCATTCTCTGTCCTCCAGCACTTTCCCACAATTCCCTCTGTGCCCAGAAGTTCTCCTACAATTCGTTTGTAAAGAATCATAGTAGCTTAGTTTATTGCATCACTAAGAACCATGGGATGCCTCCCCAGAGGGAGTGCAGCATCCATGAAGACATGGTAACATGGGTAGGCCTTTGCAGGGTGGCTGCTTACTGGTTAACGCAGGTGCTGATCATGTGGGCTAACTCTGCAGTGAAGACATGCTCTTGATGACTAGCATAGAGAAGAACTCTTAATTTCAACAAGCCACTTGAGGCTACAAACTAAACCAAATCAGCCTATTAGTGGGCCTCCTGTTTCTGCTACCTAGGCACTTATCCTCCAAGGCACAGTGCAGTTGACACAATGATAGCATTCTACCATGCTCACTATTCAGATAGTCAATAATGATAATTGATAGATTATGATAACCTACCACTGCTATGTGGACCAGCCATTAGAGGGGATGAGACACACTTTTGCCATTGATTTCACAGCCATTTGCTGAGAACAGAGGAATGTTGAGACTCAGCAATCTTTGGGTTCCTTGCCTGGTTCTGAAAAGGAGTGTTCTCTAATGGGCCCCTCCTTCCCAAACCTGACTCTGTCCCAGTCCTGTCAGAATCTAAATATTTTGGTTTCTGGATTAAATATTTCAGTCTTCACCTGAAAAACCTTTTAATTTTGAGGTATACAGTTTTCCAACAAAATATTCCACAAAAAGCAGATACTTTTTTTCACAAAAAAATCTCATTTAGTGAAAAAAAAAAATCATTTTGTTCTAAAATATAGATTAGATGGTGTGACAAAGCTCGGTCCTTGTCTCCGTGGGTCCCACGTTTCCTGGTGGATTTTGCTAGCCTCAGAGGCTCACTGTGACCCTCCACGTAGCCCTTCTCTCTCTAGAGGCAAGGGTCACAGCTTACTGAGCCATTTTCCATCATAAGCCAACAAGGGAGGTGAGGAGAAGCAACCCTCCCTTGCACAGTCTCTGTTGTCACCCAGTCTCAGTGATTAATCGGGGAGGGAGGGGGAAGCCCAGGCCCACCCTCTACTCCAGGCTCCAGCCCAGGGACCCTAATAGTAGCAGTTATGGTAGCTGACTTTTTGGAAAGAGAACATGTACAATTCCCTGGGCCACTTCCCCACAGCAGCCCCCACTCAATGTCTCCTTCACCGTTACCTCAGGGCCTCCTTCCTTGCGCCTGATATGGATTTGTACTGCTTAGTTCCTCCAACAGTGCAGCTTCCTCCTACAGCTCCTGACACACGCACCTCACTGACTAACTGGGAGGCTTTTAACTAGTTCCAGCCAGCCATTGATTGGCTTCAGGTGTCCCAATCAACCTAGCTATCTCCACTGCTTTCTAGAAGGATCTTAATTGGCCCTAGGTGTCTTGATTAGCCTGGAGCAACTGCCATTTGGTTACCATGGTACCAGGGATTTGTTTAGCCTGGGGCTAACATACCTGTTCCTCACTACTTTACTATAGCCATCTGGCCTTGCCCCGTCACAATGGAAAACTTTCAACCAGCCCTATTGATGACATAACTGTCTATTGCACTATGGAACAGAAAAGCAAACGTCTTCTGGAATGTAGGGATAGACCTTCCCTTAGGAAATTGTTATAGGTGGTTGAAGAAAAATTTGAAAAGGGCAACCACAATTAAAGTAAGTTAGCCAAAAAACAGAGGAACAATACTGTGAAATATATGGATGTCAATTTTTTTTTCTATTCAGAGGGTGTGAAATGGACCCATTTGCTGTCTTTTTTTTTCAAAAATTTTGTCCTAGTTTTTGCAAAAAAATGTTATACTTTTTTTGTGAAAGTTTTTTTTGGGGGGGGTGGGGGGGAATATTTAGAAGCGAATCGCCTTCATGACACATTTTGGTGCAGTTAATTGTTTGTATGGGGCAAGCCTTTGTTTAGAAGATGCAATTCAGGAGAATGAAGAGAGGCAAGGAGTTTGAAGATTGTAAAAAGTAGAACTCTGCCATTTAGAGAGAGGATTTTGCAGATATGACCCAATAGGAATAAGTAGCCCATGGATTAAAAACATTATACATATGTTAGGTCTTATACATGAAAGCAAACATTTTTGGACTGGCAATCTTATCTCATGTAGAAGCTTTTTATTTGCACTATATAAGTGTGTACTGTGTGTCTACTAACTATTCATTGCTTAAATAGTTTATCTCCCTCTTCCTCATTTACAGACTATTTTATAAAATAAATTTTAAATATGGGTCTAAATGACTTTGTCCCTTTTTAAATTGTGTTCTTATCTGTTAATTGTGTAAAATAATGCTATAGCTTTTTTTTTTTTTTTTGCCTCCTTCCGCAGTAATATCCTTCTAGTGTGGTGGCCATAGAGTGACTTGCTAACGCTCTGCTCCCACAGTTGCTATAATTTGTATTGAAATTTTTATGTGGTGTTTGGTTGGACATGATGTGGTAGGGAAAGAATAGAGGAAAATTAGATTGCATTTGACATTCAGTTGTGTGACAATTTATATGAGCCAAAGGATAAACTACAAGAACAATCTATTTTCGAGGCAATTACACTGTCACTTTAAGATCCTCTATTGTTCATGTCCAGCAATAGCCAGTGCCATGTCCTCATAATATTGTTCAAGAGCAGATGCAGCTTTAAAACTATTTATAACTTCTATGCTGTGCAAAAAATGGAAGTGAATCTGGACTTTGTAGCATACCGTTTCCTACGGGTTCATTCAAAATGCTGGATTCCAGATGTAATAGGATATGAACTGCAATTTGTAGCATTTCAGGCTAGGTCCACACTACCCGCCTGATTCGGCGGATAGAGATCGATCTTCTGGGATCGATTTATTGTGTCTCATCTGGACGCGATAAATCGATCCCAGAAGTGCTCCCCCGTCGACTGCGGAACTCCTGCTCGCCGAGAGGAGGAAGCGCTGTCGACGGGGGAGCTTGCCTGCGCCGCGTGGACCCGCAGTAAGTAAACTTAGTTCGATCTAGGAAACATCGACTTCAGCTACGCTATTCTCGTAGCTGAAGTTGCGTTTCCTAGATCGATCACCCGCCCCAGTGTGGACCAAGCCTTAGTGTTCTGTTTTTGTTAGTTTTGCCTCTCCATATTGTGGGAGTGCAAAACCCCACACAAGGTTTGGCACTGACTATTGTGTGACTGAAGTATGAAAATTGTTTCAAACTACCTTACTCCTAACCTGCCTCTCTTCCCAAAAGAAGCCTAGGAGCTGTAGGAGCAGGCGCTTCTGTTTCTTCATTTGCATGCACAAAAGGATCAAAAAAGTATTTCAGTCTCCATATCTTTGTTATTGTAATGATCCAGAAGAAACCTCTAAAATCCTTATTGGAGAATTCAAGAGCTGGTTAACTTTTGGCTCTGTTTTGTTTTATATAATAATAATATAATAAACACTGCCCTTTTTTGTGTCACCAATATGCTTAGAACAGCCTTCCCTTCTCCCCACAGTTTAACCTAAGGAGATCATGTTTTCAAAATCAAATACCGAGACACTTTTTTGTGGCAACATTTCATAAGTCACAGAATAGTCATATAAAAGACAAACTACTTTGTTAAAAGAAATGTACGATGGTGTCTCTTCTGAAACAAGAGCAACACATACATACATCTCAGAGTGGAGGTTTTCTGACCAGTAACTTAGAGTTCTGGGCATTAACATTTGCTATGAGCAAAAAAAAAATAGCATTGATGTCTACTCAAAACTCATTATTCAACTTTTCACTTCCAACACTGTTCATCTCATTGAACGCTCATTCCACTAGACTGTGTTCCTGCTATAACACAAGTAAATTCTACTCAGTGTAGCAATATATATTTGATGACCAAACTCTATAGTATTAAAATAAAAAATCCAAAAGTTTTAAAAATGAAAAATCTGAATATTTCAGGTGTCCTGAAATTTCCTCAAACTGGGATATTGTATGAGAAATTAGGATGTATGGTCACTTTAGTCCAGCCATCTCTCTCTCTCCTCCTTCAAATCCTTTTTCAAAACTTCACCTTTTAGCTAGTAGTCCACCACTATCCTTTACACAAATGATCCCCATTACCTTTCCCACACCTGATCTTGACAAGTTTATTATTGTATTAAAAAACCGAAAAAGGCCATCATACTGACAACTCAAATGACTGTACAGGTCTGTCGCATCTTACGCACATTTAACATGTATGATTTCAACTTTACACGGTCGGCAAAAACAAAAAAACAAAAAAAAAAAGAGAAAAAACAATTTTAATACTATACCTGTAGTGCGGGCGATTTCGCCCGCCATTGAACTCAATGGGATTTTGGCTATATGCGGTTTTCGCTTTATGCGCTAGCCGCGGAACGGAACCCCCGCGTAAGATGAGACAGACCTATATTCCCACATATGAAACATCATAAATATGCCACTCCTCTCTTTTTTGTCACCCCACAAATCTCCCCTTCTCTCGTGTGTTGGTGTCTCCTTTACTCATAATGTTACCTGTATATGTTGGATTGTAAATGCTGTAGGACTTGCCCATGGTGCTATATCGATAATTACATTAAAAACATGAAAAGAACATTATTAAAATTGAAAAGTCAAGCCCTCAAAAGATAGATAATGCCAGAATTAAGGTTGCCTGTGCAACTTTAACTCTGTCCTTGTGTGAATGCATTATTGTTAATTACATGGTCACTATTGTTTTCCACAGACTCCCTGCCTCGTTCCATGCACAGGGTGGACCATGCTCTGGAAATGAATTGGAGTTGTCGTGAATAAGGCTTTTTTCCTGTAGGGCCCCTGCCTTATTTGTTGCAGAAGTTGGAAGTGTGTAGTGAATGAGGCAGGGGAGTGCAGGAAGAGACCCCTAACGCCAGGTATTCATAGTTTTAGTAACCTTGATCCCAGGGTGAGGCCCAAAGCACACTTGCAGGCACCCTTTGCTGGGGTTCTGCGTTAGCAGCAAGCGGCGCAGTCTCTAGTCACACAGCTCCATTGGAACTGGTGTTAGGCAAACACCTTGCAAGATGCAAGGAGTCTGAGGCTCACCTCCCTCACAATCCATTTCATGACAGGAGGGGATCCCCATTTTCCTGATGGAACTGTCTAGGGAAACTCAGTGAGAGTAGCATTGCTGATATGTTCTCCCCCTCCTCAGCCCCAGGTTTTTCCATGGTAGGGAGCAGTCTGTTCTTTAGTCATTTCTTGTATCTTTATTGGAGTCAATAACCTACACTTATTATAGGGGCTTCTCACCTGGACAGCTATCTTCCCTCCCTGTAATTCTTCAGCTCTATGCTATGTTACTATCCTGATCTTTTCATTTACCTGGAACTGGATGTCCCTTTTCCACTTATATGAGAATTTCATTCTGCCTTTGTTGAGTTGGTATTGAATATTCCTTTTGACTTGTTTTTGCAGCCTTTCTTTGATTGTGCTCATCATTGTAGCTGATTGCTCCAAAACTGTAGGCATGACCTGATGTTGTCACTTATTTTGAATAGTTCCTCGGTAATACAGGATGTTGACAGTGGGCACTGCATCAGGAAATTTTCAACTGTTTGCCTAGGCTTTCCACATTCACATTTATTTCATTCCCCAGCTTCCACTTAGTCATGTTGTCACCAGTCTTTGTTGCCTCAGCTCTTGCTTAAGTTAGAATACACAAGCATTTTCATTAGAGGTAAGTGCCTGGAGGGAGTTGTTCTAAAGGAACCAGATTCTCCAAGATTATTTGCATTTCCTGCCATTTTGCTACCCTGTAGCCTTCCACAGAGGTATTTTTGAGATAAGAGATTTTCAGAGACAAAGTTCTTTCTGGACTTCAGTCTTTTGGGTGGTGTAACGTGTCCATGCAGTGGATGTCTTGGATTGTGCATCTGTTTTTGTGTATCCTTTCCTGAAAGCATCATGCTTCCCTGATGATGTAACCTCCAATGAGTAGGGCCCTACCAAATTCATGGTCCATTATGGTCAATTTCACAGCCATAGGATTTTAAAATTGATAAATTTCTTGTTTTCAGATGCTTAAATCTGAAATTTCACAGTGTTGGAACCATGGCGATCTAGGCTTGCCAGGTGTCCAGTTTTCGATCAGAACGCCCGGTCGAAAAGGGACCCTGGTGGCGCTGGTCAGCACCGCTGACCGGGCCGTTAAAAATCTGGCCAGTGGTGTTGCAGGGTTAAGGCAAGCTAGTCCCTACCTATCCTGGCACTGTGCCGCACCCCAGAAGCAGCCAGTAGGTCCGGCTCCTAGGTGAGGGGGAAAGGGGCTCCGTGCGCTGCCCCCACCCCAAGCAGTGGCTCCACACAGCTGGGGGGGGGGGGTTGGTGCCTGTGGACGAGAGCAACACATGGAGCCTCCTGGCTTACCTGCCTAGGAGCCAGACCTGCTGGCCGCTTCCTGGGCACAGCACAGAGCCAGGACAGGCAGGGAGCCTGCCTTAACCCTGCTGCACCACTGACCGGGAGCCAACTGAGGTAAGCCCATGTCCCAATCCCGAGCCCTGAGCCCCCCAAACACAGAGCCCCCTCCAACACCCCAAACCCCTCATCCCTGGCCCCAGTCCAGAGCCCCTACCCCCTCCCACAGCCAAACCCCCGCCTCAACCCACAGCCCCCTCCCACGTTCAGAATCCCTTGGCGCGATCACCAGCCTGGAGCCCCTTCCCTGCACCCCAAACCCCTCATCAACAGTCCCACCCCAGAGCCCGCACCCCCAGCCAAAGCCACCCCCTGCTGGACCCCAACTCCCTGCCCCAGCCCAGAGCCCCCTCCCGTATCCTGAACCCCTCATTTCTGGCCCCACCCCAGAGCCCGCACCACCAGTTATAGCCCTCACCCCATCCTACACCCCAAACCTCTGCTCTAGCCCAGTGAAAGTGAGTGAGGGTGGGGCTGAGCGAGCCACCGAGGGAGGGGGAATGTAGTGAGCAGGGGCAGGGCCCTGGGGAGGGGGCGGGGCCTTGAGGAAGGTGGCGGGGCTTAGGGGTTCGATTTTGTGAGATTAGAAAGTTGGCAACCCTAGGCAGTAACTCTTTGCAGAGTTAGGGTCTTTATGTTGTTTTCCATGTTGTGTTGTAAGCAAGACATGAGAAGTAATTCTTGTGCTCTACTCTGCACTGATTAGGCCTCAACTGAAGTATTGTGTCCAGTTCTGGGCGCCACATTTCAGGAAAGATGTGGACAAATTGGAGAAAGTCCAGAGAAGAGCAACAAAAATGATTGAAGGTCTAGAAAACATGACCTATGAGGGAAGATTGAAAAAATAGGGTTTGTTTAGTCTGGAAACGAGAAGACTGAGAGGGGACATAACAGTTTTCAAGTACATAAAAGGTTTTTAGAAGGAGGAGGGAGGAAAAATTGTTCTCTTTAACCTCTGAGGATAGGACAAGAAATTATGGGCTTAAATTGCAGCAAGGGTATTAGGAAAAACTTCCTGTCAGGGTGGTTAAACACTGGAATAAATTGCCCAGGGAAGTTGTGGAATCTACATCACTGGAGATTTTTAAGAGCAGGTTAGACAAACACCTGTCAGGGATGATCTAGTTCAGAGGTGGGCAAACTATGGCCCGCGGGCCACATCCAGCCCCCGGGACCGTCCTGCCCGGCCCATGAGCTCCCGGCCGGGGAGGCCAGCCCCTGGCCCCTCCCCTGCTGTTCCCCCTCCCCTGCAGAGTTACGCCGCCGCGCGTGCAGCGCTCTGGGTGGCGGATGCTCCTGCTGAGCAGAGTGGCAGTGTGTCTGGCTCCGGCCGCTGCAGCAGCCAGACATGCTGCTCTGCATGCTCTGCTCGGTGTGGTAAGTGGGCCGGGGGCGGGGGGGTTGTATAAGGGGCGGGGGTCCTCGGGGGGCATTAAGGGGACAGGGATCAGGGGACGGTTGAATGGGGCGGAGGTTTGGGTGGGGGCGGTCAGTGGACGGGGAACGGGGGGGTTGGACAGGCATGGGGTCCCAGGGGGCCTGTCAGGGGGCGGGGGTGTGGATGGGGTCGGGACAGTCAGGGGACTGGGAGCAGGGGGGTTTGATAGGGGGTGGGGTCCTGGGAGTGGTTAGGGGTGGGGGTCCCGGGAGGGAGCAGTTAGGGGACAAGGAGCGGGGGGGGGGTTGGATGGCTCGGGGGTTCTGAGGAGGGCAGTCAGGGGGCAGGAAGTGGGAGGGGGTGGATAGGGGGCGGGGGAGGCACAGCCTTCCCTACCCGGCCCTCTATCCAGTTTTGCCACCCCAATGTGGCCCTCAGGCCAAAAAGTTTGCCCACCCCGATCTAGTTAGTACTTAATCCTGCCATGAGTGTAGGGGACTGGACTAGATGACCTCTGGAGGTCCTTTCCAGTCGTGCGATTCTATGAGTAGTGCAACCACTTTGGCCTGCCTCCACAGCCTGGGCATCTACATTGTCTCCATGCAAGAGTTAAGGTCAAGCAGCCACATCTATGTTCTCATCCCTAAGTGGAGCAATATTTCATTAGACATACCATTGAGTCCAGTTGCCTTTCCACATTTCAGGGTTTTCGTGGCTATTGCCAGCTCCTTGGTGTTTGAGCTGCTCATTGTGGATTGTTCTATCTCTGAGGAGTGAGTGAAGTTCCTACTTGAGTGTTTGACTTTGCATTGTGGGCTGGCTTACCATTTCGGATGAACTGGTGTATGACTTGGATGGGAGAGACTGCAGCCATGTGCTTTGATTGCTGCTCATCAGGATTCAGCTTGTGCATGATAGCCCAGGCTTTTTTGCTATTATGGCACAGGTTTGTTTCAATCATCTCCCTCCAGGCTTCAGCAGTCACACTGCTCCTTTCCAATCTCTCTCATAAGCATTTCCCCAAGCCCACTGGTTTCTTCGCTGAAGGGATTCAAGTCAAACAGTTCTGAATATTTCTTATATTGTTGGTTTGAAAGCCCAGGTACATATAATGTCTGACATCCTTTGGGATGTACTTTTGGGCTGTCTTCCAAACCAGGGAGATAAATTCTCCATAGTGCTTGGGTGTCAGAGTAATATTACAGATGGATTCATCCAATTTAGAAGTAAAGCCTTCCCAGTGAGCCTTTCTGAAGTTGCATCTTGACAGATACTTTGTTTTCCTGGGTTGTACTGCAGCCTTTGTTGTCATTGCACTGATCTCTGCTGCAATTTTGGGATTGCTGCTATGACCTCCCTTCTGAAATGGTCTGAATAGTCACAGGTGACAAAAGGTGGGTCAGAATTTTACCCCGGGTTCAATTGTGTCCCAAGGTATATTTGCCCTGAAGTCATAGAGCAAGGTCAAGTTGTTTGTTGCTACCCACTTCTCAACTTCTCCCCTATTGTTGTCATTGTTGGGGGTATCCCCAAATGGTGCTGTGAATGTTGAAGTCACCTATGACAAGGCATGGTTTTTCTGGCAAGGAAAATTTGGCAGGCCTTCCAAAGTGTTCACCCTGGTGATTTTTTTAAACAGAATCTTTTTGATTGAGTTCAATCATGAGTTCTACTGATGTTTCCAAGTGGTGTTTTTCACCAGTCTCCTGTCACATACAAGTATCGTGCTGCCACAGATGTTGCTTTCAATATTTGCAGCAATATGAGAGACAGGGATGTTTGGTGCTTTTGTCTCTCTGTGTTTTTCTTGAAAGCACTTGATGTCTGCTTTCATGCCAGACAGCATGTTAGCCTTCTCTGCTGGGAATCCTTCCACATTGAAACTGGCAATTTTGAGACCTGTCTTTGGCTGAGGCTCTGAAAGGGGCTGTTTTTTGTCGACATCTGTCTGTCTTTTCTATTGCAGTCTCAGTGCATATTGTCAGATTGGATCTCTCCAATGGCTAGTTGCAACGGGAAATTGACAAGGGGTCACAACGTGAATGTATCTGATATGACCTCCATTGATTTGTGCTAACATACCTTCAAGCACTCCTCAGCCAGAGAGTAAGCAGGTATTTATTGTAGCTCATTGTGAAGCTATGTTCAGATACTGGATTCTATATAATCATAAAAATTACATGGTTTAATTTATCCACAATTTCAAAATAGCTTGGACTTAGTGATGACTCCCCTCCATCGTATATTTGTTTGAAAAGCTTTATTCCCAAATCTGCCCAATGCCATCTTGTCAGCCTTCTCTCTCTTCCACTTCTGCTGAAATCCTCATCCATACATGAGGCGAGAGAAGAGGAATGCAATTTCTCCTGTTTATCCACATACTTGTTTCCCTTGGCATGAGAGCCTTCCCCATGCAGTTCTTGTCAACTACAACGCTCTTCCTGTACTTCTCCACACTATTAATGCTAAATCTCACTTCAAAATTTCAGTTGAAAAACTATTTTTTTCCTTCCTTTCCCCCCTCCTTTCCTGGGGGGAGGGATAGCTCAGTGGTTTGAGCATTGGCCTGCTAAACCCAGGCTTGTGAGTTCAATCCTTGAGGGGGCCACCTAGGGATCTGGGGCAAAAATCTGGCTGGGGATTGGTCCTGCTTTGAGCAGAGGGTTGGACTAGATGACCTCCTGAGATCCCTTCCAACCCTGATATTCTATGATTACTCTCTATCTATGCTTTAATTCTCAAATGCTTTGGGATAGCTGATGAGACAAGTTATGCAACGTTAGCTACATTGAAAGCATTATGTAAATTGGGATCAGTCAACCATGAATTGTGAAATAGGCCATTTAGCAACAACTTTCAGTAACGAAATACGGTCACTTTATTTACAGTTGTGCATTTCCATAAGAAAAAATCCACCCACTTGGAAGAATAAACAAAAATAATGTTTACAATTACCTTTCCTCTTAAAGATTTGTGGATAATTAGTATTAAGGCCTGAACATTGTATAGTATATGGCTCTTAAAATGAGGCATCCTGCAGTTTTCTGAGTACAGCCTGAAGGTCTTGAAAGCAACCTCTTGTGTGTTAAAGTTATTTTTGTGACAGTAAAGATTTCAGTCTAGTTTGTGTAATATGAAATCTTTGTTATTAGCTTCTCTTTTAGGGTTGTCAGGTGTCTGGTTTTCTACCAGAACACCTGATCGAAAAGGGACCCTGGCGGCTCCAGTCAGCACTGCTGATTGGGCCATTAAAAGTCTGGTTGGCGGCGCAGTGGGGCTTAGGCAGGCTCCCTACCTGGCTCCGAGTGGCTCCTCGGAAGCGGCGACATGTCCCTCGGCTCCTAGGTGGAGGTGCTGCCAGGAACCATGGCCAATGGGAGCTGTGGGGGCAGCGCTTGTGGAGGCAGCACACACTGTGCAGAGCCGCCAGGCTGTGCCTCCGCCTTGGAGCCAAGGGACATGTTGCCGCTTCCAGGGAGCCGCCAGAGGTAAGTGCCGCCCGGAGCCCGCAGCCCTCACCTCCTCCCATGCCCCAACCCCCAGCCCTGAGCCCCCTCCCAGAGCTGGGAGCCCACACCCCAAGCCTAACCAGCCTTAAGCCCCTTCCCACACCCAAACTCTCTCCCGGAGCCCGCACCCCACACCCCATCCTGCGGCCCAACCTCCTGTCCCAGCTCAGAACCTCCTCCCACACTCTGAACTCCTCGGCCCCAGCCTGGATCCCTCTCCTGCACCCCAAATCCCTTATCCCCAGCCCCACCCCAGAGCCCACCCCCCTCTGCACCCCAGCCTGGAGCCCCCTCCTGCACCCTGAACCCCTAATTTCTGCCCCATCCTGGAGCCCTCACCTCCTCCTGCACTCCAGCCCCCTGCCCCAGCCCAGTGAAAATAAGCAAGTGAGTGAGGGTGGGAAGAGTGAGTGACAGAGGGAGGGAGGATGGAGTGAGTGGGGGCAGGGCTTCAGGGAAGGGGCAGGACAGGGGCGGAGCTTCGGGGAAGGGGCGGGGCAAGGGTGTTCGGTTTTGTGCAATTAGAAAGTTGGCAACCCTATTCCCTTTCCAGTAACTTTCCAATAACTCATGTGGACATGTGGGATTTCTGAATCAAACTTAGATTAGTTTGGGTACAGCGTTCATTAACAATTGATATAAAAAGTATCCCTTTCCTCTTCCTGCGTAGGAAATTCTGCTAGTGCTCCTGGAGGAGAAAAGACCCCTTAGAGACAAGTTTTAAATATCTCCTGTCTCTTCTCTAAATCTACTCAATATGTTATTATTCAGCTAATTGGTTTCTCACTCCCTAATTTTATGATGCAGTCTCATGGTTCTGACACTTTTGTTTATCTATAGTTCCAGCCAGTTATGTAAAAGCAACTCCAGCTGTGGTCTCCTTTTCTGCAGATTCCATTCAGTGTTTAATTATACACGCTAAAGCATTCAGTTTGACCCAAAGTGTGCCATACAGCTTGAGCTACAAAGTGGTGGGATAAGATCTAGAGACCTTAGGCTGTCATCACTTTGTAACATTGCTTTCCTCTCAAGGAATCTAATAGTACAGGGGTGGCCAACCTGAGTCTGAGAAGGAGCCAGAATTTACCAATGTACATTGCTAAAGAGCCACAGTAATACGTCAGCAGCCCCCCATTAGCTCCCCCCCTGCTCCCAGTGCCTCCCACCCACTGGCAGCCCCGCCAATCAGTGTCTCCCCCTCCCTCCCCGCACCTCCCGATCAGCTGTTTCGTGGCATGCAGGAGGCTCTGGGGGGGGGGGGGAAAGGAACGAGGGCACAGCAGGCTCAGGGAAGGGGGTGTGAAGGGGTGGAGTGAGGGCAGGGCCTGTGGCAAAGCCAGGGGTTGAGCAGTGAGCACCCCCCGGCACATTGGAAAGTTGGCACCTGTAGCTCCAGCCGCGGAATCAGTGCCTATACAAGGAGCTACATATTAACTTCTGAAGAGCCGCATGTGGCTCTGGAGTCACAGGTTGGCCACCCTTGTAATAGTACAACAGAGCAAAGATCACCTACATGATGTGCATGTTAGTATCCTTGCATTGGGGCCAGCATGTCTTTTTGCTGCAGTTTACAGCGTGAAATTAGAGTAAATGTCAGAGGGTCAATTACTGTAATCTTTATTAGTAAAGAGTGTGCTTTAATTGTGGTCTTGCTGCTGGGTTGATTTAGCTGCACTCTCATGTAAAGGTGACCTACAAATGGTTTCCATAGTAGTAGTATGTGCTGAATGTATGTGCTCCGAGGGAGGGCCAGGCTGAGAGGAGCATCCAGCAAATTACTAGATTTAAAATTTGAGCACATTCAATGCACTGTTCGAGCATGAGGAAATTTTCTAACTGGCAGGTCACTTTGAAAGACCTGGTGACACTTCATGCGGGGGAAGGATATAAGCCCTGTGTGAGATGATTCGGTGATGTGTCTCTGCCCAGGTGCTGATAGACAAGCATTCATAAACAGCACTTGGATGACTGGTAGCCTTGCAGAATTCCCCTCTCAACCCGAGAGATGATCCCTCCTACTCAGGTGTGCAGGGCAGTGGCAGGGCTATTTGCCAGAAAGTAACACTCCTGCTGCTTGCACTGTACTTGTTCTAAGCATATATGAAGGACTTCATTCTCCATTCCCTCCTATGAACATGTTCTTTAAAACATATTTATTTTAGGGGGTGCAAACAGTATCCTTAGCCCAAATCTGCCCAGTTACCAAATTTTCTGTTTCTCTTCTCCCATTTTCACTGCTGGAGGATGTTTCCATGCACATTGAATTTTTGTTCCATTAGGGTCCATTATTTCTTATGCTTCCCCCCCCCACACTTGATGTCATAATTCAGTCTCTGACATAATAATTGACTAGAGTCAAAATAATTGTCATGAACAAAGTTTGTGCTGAATAAACAGCAAGAGCAGAAGAAATTATGAAACAATTAATGTCCAAGTAAAGTGCAGATATACCCTCCGTGTGAAAAAGATGTCTCTAGGGTGTTGTGTATGCTAGGATTTAAAGGTGTGATATGCGGGTGTGTTAGTTAATGTGCTAACACACATTTTATAAGTCTAGTGTAGGCAAGGCAGACTGCCTTCATGTGTGCTAATATGGTTGAATTAAAGTGGAGGGGGGAGTCTGACTAACTGGACCATCTTAGCATGTTTTTAAAGTATACACTGCCTTGTCTACATTAGAATGTTTTAGCTATGACATGCCATCATCACACCTTTAAATCCTAGTCTAGATAAGAACAGGAGCTGCTTGAGTTCTCATTCTCAGCAGGTTGCCCATGCAGTTCATAGAATAAGCATAGGCTTGAAATTAGATGAAGGTTTCTAACCATCAGAGGAGTGAAATTCTGGAATAGCCTTCCAAAGGAAGTAGTGGGGGCAACTAAATTAACTTGTTTTAAGACTGAGCTTGATAAGTTTATGGAGGGGATGGTATGATGAAATTGTGTGCAATGATATATGGCTCATCTGCGACTGCTACTAGCAAATAGCTCCAATACCAAGAGATGGGATACTAGATGGGGAAGGCTCTGAGTTACTATAGAGAATTCTTTCCAAGCTGTCTGGCTGGCGGGTCTTGCCCACATGCTTCAGGTCTAACTGACTGCCACATTTGGGGACAGGAAGGAATTTTCCTTCAGGTCACATTGGCAGAGACCCAGGGATTTTTCTTCTTCCTCTGCAGTACAGGTCTCATGCAGGTTTAAACAGGAGTGGGTGGGAGAGGTTCTGTGGCCTGCAGATTAGATGCTCATGATGGTCCCTTCTGCCCATAACACCTACGAGTAAGTGCTGGTGTTTCCTCTCCAACAACATGATGTGATCAGATTCTCAAAATTGCTCTGCTCACACCTAGGCAACTAAATGAAGTGACCAAATATGCAAAAGCTCCCATTGGAACTGTCTTTTTATTCTGTGGTTGCCCATCCCATTGTGAGTTTCTTTAGACCAAAAAGGACAGCTTTTCTCCATGATAGCAGGAAACAAACTGATCATGCTGTGAATTTGATTTCTAACATGGCTGGTTGTGTTAAAATGCAAGCCATGATTTTTGGAGTTTGCTCTAGAGTTTTCTTTCTTTTTCTTTCTAATGTAGAAGTGTTGTTTATATTACTCTTAAAAAAAAATCTTGTGGCCACGGACAGGGTTTTTTTTTATATGGAAGATGCATTTTAATACACATGTTGATTTTTATAAAAACCAACAAAAAAACCCCTCTTTTAGTCTTATTGAAAATACAGTTGTTAATGTTTGCGGGTTAGAGAGAAGTTTGCTCAGCTAAGCAATATAGCTTAAAACAATTTAACAAAGTATAATGCTGAATTTGCTAATTTAGATAATTCTCTTGTCTTTGATTCAGAAGCTTTGGGCTGGTTTTTCTCTCTTGATTCTATATCTCTTTGCTTTTTAAAGGTACAGTTCTTACATTTATCATAGATTTTTTTAAGGCCAAAAGCTACCATTAGGATCATCCAGTCTGATCTCCTGTATATACCAGGCCATATAATTCACCAAGTGATTTGTTCCTAAAACCCATAATTTCTGTTTTGAACTAGAACATCTCTGTTAGAAAGATATTCACCTTAAAGTGATGGAGAATCCAGCACGTTCTCCATAAGCTGTTCCAGTGGTTAATTACCCTCACTGATTTAAAAATTTTTCTTATTTCTAGTTGGAATTTGTTTAGCATCTGCTTCAGCCTTTGGATGCTGTTATGCTTTTGTCTGCTAGATTAAAGACTCTCCTGTCAGAAATCTTCTCTCCGTGCAGATACTTATAGACTATGTTCAAGTCACCTCTCAACTTTCTCTTGGATAAACTTATAAATTGGGTTTCTTTAGCCTTTCACTATAAGGCAGGGTTTCCAGATTTGAATAATTCTTGTAGCTCTTTACTGAACGCTTTCCAATTTGTCAACGTCCTTTGCAGTGCGGATACCAGAACTGGACACAGTATTCCAGTAATGGTCTCACTAATGCCACTTGCCATGTTAATGCCACCTCCCTATTTTTACTCACTAATCCCCTGCTTATATATCCAAGGATCACATTTTCTCTTTTAGCCACCAAATTGCACTTGAAGATGATGTTCGGATCGTTATTCACCTTCTGACCCAAGTTCCTTTCTGAGAAACTGCTTTCTAAAAATACAGTGCCCTTCTCTATAAGTGTGACTTACATTCTTTTTTCCAAGATGTGACCTTGCATTTAGCTGTATTAAAAATGCATGTTGCTCAAATTGAGCCCAGCTTACCAAGCGGTCTAGGTTGTACTGTAGAAATGACTTGTCCTTAATATTATTTACCACTCCACCATTTTTTGTGTCCTCTGCAAACTTTACCAGCAATGATTTTCTGTTTTCTTCTAGCTCAGTGGTTCTCAGACTGTGGATTGGGACCCCAAAGTGGGTTGAGACCCCATTTTAATGGGGTTGCCAGGGCTGGCTTAGACTTGCTGGGGACGAGTCTGAAGCTGAAGCCCTCAGGCTTCAGACCTGGGCAGTGGAGTTCAGGTTACAGGCCCGTGCCTGGGGCTGAAGCCCTTAGGCTTTGCCCTCCACCCACCCGGGATGGTGGGGCTTTGGCTTTGCTCGCCCCCCTTCTCCTCCCCCCCCCCCCCCCCACGCAGGGCAATGGGGCTTGGGCGGCCTCAGCGTTCGGTTCCCTCTCCTGGGTTTGTGTAGTAATTTTTGTTGTCAGAAGGGGGTCGCGATGCAATGAAGTTTGAGAACCCCTGTTCTAGCTCATTGTGTGATGCTATCTGAAATGGCTCACAACTGTGAGTGCAAATTTCAGGTCAGACTCAGAAAACAGGCCAGATGCTCCAAACTGCTGGTATATTCTATCATTAGATTTCACCGAGCCAGTAACAAATGTGCACTCCTGGATCACTATATTAGTCTTACCATGGAGTCACAAACAGTCCCCATAGGCCTGGCCACTCAGACAAACTGAACTTTGTGATAATGGTTCCTTATACCACATATCACATCACATTAGGTTACTCCCAACCCGAAAGGGTCAGTCACTTACCCCAAGTCAATGGATACTCTCAATGTCACACCAAAGACAATGCTGGCAGCCAATTTCTCTAGTAAACTAACTAACTATTAGCTAAGAAAAGAAATGAGCGTTATTGAAAGGTTAAAGCAGGTAAAATACATTAACGGGTGAGTCAAAGTTTGTAAGTCCAAGTGACAGCAGAGTTGTAGTGACCTGCTAGTTTTCCATAAATCTCTTAAGGTTTTCCAAAATAATTCTGGGGATCTCTGTCCACTTGTTCAGTATTCCACCCTGTTAGAATCCAAAACAGTTAAGAGATACAGGATCGATCCTTGGAACCATCCTTCTAATGTCTTTCTCCAAAAGTCAATTTGGCATGTGTTTTCATTCACAGCATGTCTTCCTTTGTTGATTAAATGCAAGCAGAGTCTGAACTTCCATTGTCAAACACAAGAACCCATGCTTTGAAGTCCGCAATTTTTTTTTACATTTCCAAGGCTGCAATCTCGTGTGATGGGTAAATGTAATGTAAACACAACGTGATAGCCAGAAACAATCCTTCATTAGTTTTCATGAAGTTTACACATCCAGTACAATCGCATCTTAGCACTAACACATACTTTAATCTAGGGTTATCTAATTACTGAGTATACATAATGTAATACAATAGTAAATGAGAGGTTATAGGTAAGTGAAGACAATAACATTAACGTTTCTTTGATATTCACCCACAAGTGAATTAGTCTATGGCTTTAATCTGAGCTGGCCTGTCAGTGTCACACATTGATTTTATATCATATATCACTAACTAATCAACTGGCTGAACAATTATTACTTTGCAATGTTGTCTGTGCAATACTCGGAAGGCTAGAGAATTCTCATTGTGTAGTACCTCTTAATCCAGTGTACAAATCCACCAGAATTTGTCTCTTGAATATCTTGGACAGCTGGCGATGCCACTGAACCCAAACCCTAATAATACATTGTATAGAGCTTTCCATCAATAGATCTCAAAGTGCTTTACAAAGAAAGTGAGTGTCATTATCCCCATTTTACAGATGGGGAAATGGAAGCACAGAGGCATGAAGTGATTTGCCAATGGCCCATATTAGGCCCCTGGCAGAACTGGGACTAGAACACAGGTCTCCTGATTCCCAGTCTGGTGTTCTAGCCACTAGGCCTTCCCAAACTGAATCTGAATTTGTAGCCTTAGTCTGATTTTAGTTACACCTATGTAAATTAGGATTAATCCTACAGCAGTTAAAGCAGTTATATATGAGTAAGTGGCTTATTGTCTTCTCGTCTAATTTCTAAGCACAAGCAATGTTCCTCTTGACAAGTTTACCCATTAGCTTCAGCAGAAATTCTGCACAGACCACAGTTAAGAATAAAGTAGTCATTTTAGGGGATAAATGTCATTTTAAAAGCAAATCTCACTTTAAGCATTTAAATCTCACTCCAAAATGACATACTTCATCTGAGTGAGTGAGTGAGAGAAGGTGAAAGTAAAGCAGACATGCCAAAGGAGAGCTGTCCCAGCAGCTGAGTGCTGTACTCCAGTCTTCTCAGCTTGAGGGCCAATTTTATTTCTAAAAAGTTAAGGTGCCAAAATAAACTTCAACTACTTCGGTAAGCAGACAAAGCCAGACAAGCACTCATCTCATTTACAATGTCACCTGAAAGTGAAAACAGGCATTCACATGGCACTGTTGTAGTCAGCATTGGCCTAAATATGAAGGGGCATACAAATGTTTAGCATATCTGGCACCTAAATACCTTGCAATGCCAGCTACATCAGTGCTATGCAAACACCTGTTCTCACTTTCAGGTGACATTGTAAATAAGAAACAGTCAGTATTATCTCCTGTAAATGTAAACAAACTTGTTTGTCTCAGCAATTGGCTGAACAAGAAGTAGGACTGAGTGGACTTGTAGGCTCTTAAGTTTTACATTATTTTGTTTTTGAGTGCAGTTATGTAAAAAAAATTCTACATTTGAGAATTGCACTTTCACGATAGAGATTGCACTACAGCACTTGTGTGAGGTGAAGTGAAAAACTCTGTCTTTTTTACAGTGCAGATATTTGTAATAATATAAAGTGAGCACTGTACACTTTGTATTGTGCTGTAATTGAAATCAATATATTTGAAAACATAAAAAAAATATAAATAGTATTTATTATTGTTTAACAATGCGATTAAAACTGTTTAATCGTGATTATTTTTATCTCACAATTAATTGTGATTAATTTTATTAATCTTTTGACAGCCCTACATATTTTTTTCTTCACAGTTGCCCTTAAAGGCTGCACTGGTACCCCATCAGGTAGCACTAGATATAGGTAATTATGCTGGTGAGTTACAAAGGGTCAAAAGATGTAGAACAGAAAGATGACAAGAACGCTGAAAATCCAGGCCTCTGGAAAAGCAAATGATATTTCAGGAAAGAAAGATGGTATTCAATTAAATTTCACACTAAGAAGGGCACTGTACTAGTTTTGTGTAATGCTGAATTATGTGTAGATTATAAAGCAAATAAATTGAGGTAGATTTTAAAAGGCTTAAACCTCCATGAAATTATTACCTTTATAGCAAACTCTTTGGGTGGTAATGTGATGTCTCACACATACTGAGTGTTTTGTCATACTTACTTGCAAGGAATTCTGCTTAATGCACCATTATTTTAAAGTGTTGTTTTTATTTTACCAGAAAAACTAAAACAAAGACCGAAGTCTAAAATCATTCGTAGTCTGACTGTCATAATTCAAACATACCGTATAGTGGATTAACAGTCTGTACCACCTGGGTGGTGGCTTCATTTGTGCAAGCTTTTATATGCAAAAACAAAAGAACTATTTAGTTCCTGAAATGTGTACAAGCTCCACCAATCTTTTTGGAACATTTAGGAATATAGAAGTTGCCCTACTGATCAGACCAAGTGTCCTGTCTGTGACAGGGCCCAATACTATATATACTGCTTCCTCGATATAACGCGACCCGATATAACACGAATTCGGATATAACGCGGTAAAGCAGTGCTCCGGGGGGGCGGGGCTGCGCACTCCGGTGGATCAAAGCAAGTTCGATATAACGCGGTTTCACCTATAATGCGGTAAGATTTTTTGGCTCCCGAGGACAGCGTTATATCAAGGTAGAGGTGTACTTTAGTGGAGGGTCAAGAAACCCTGCAATAGGCAGTTATGGAATAACCTGCTGTGTCAGGTGGACTTTAATCTGCCAATAATTTATATTTCCTATAGATTAGAAATACTGGTAGGAGGAAATTATAATGGAAGAATACAACTTGTACGTTGACCATTTCGGAGCCACTGATTAGCCAGGAGTGAGAAAGGTAATGGAAGGAAGAGAGTGTGTGGAGAATAAAGTTAATTAGGAGGACTCGGGGGGTATGTGAGCACTTTGGAGCTCAGTGGGAGAAATGCTCTGATTTCTGTGCTGAGGCAAACTTCCATTTTTAATGTAACTGATACTGGATCATTAAATAGTAGCTGCTCATGAAACCAATTTGACTCTGGGACTGTAGAGAACTTATTTTGAGTCATTAAACCCAAGGAAGTCTGACCACATTCTAGCAAAGACCATTTCTTTTCTTGTTTTTTTTTTTTTTCTTTCCTGAGGCAAAAATATTGAAAAGGACAAGGCCCTGGAAGCACTGTTCCTTATTATTTACTGTTGCACTGTAGTAGCATCTAGTCAGGGATTAGGGCCCAGTTGCACTAGGCACTATATACACATGTACAACACAATAAAAAGAGGGTCCCTGCCCAAGAGAGCTTACAATTGATGTATGTGATGAGATGCAACAAGTGGATTCAACAAACACACAGGAGCACAAAGTAGCGGTGAGGCCATGAAGATTAGTGTAATAAGCAGCAGTCACAGCACACCAGCTGCCTTGCCTAGCCGTTCCATTCCCTTGGTTATACTGACTATAATACGTGTAACTTTCTTCATGAGGAGAATAACTATTGTGATGGAATAGAAAAAGATAAAGAACTTTTCTTTCACTCAGTTCCCCTACAGAGATGATCTCACATCTATGCCGCTGCCCTCAGCTTTCCGGAATAATCTGCAAAGAAAACAGAGTGCATGGGAGAAGGAGAGAAATGGTGGGATGGAGGGAGGAAATTAGGCAAAGCTATCGAGAAGAGTGATCAGAAGCAAGACTTGAATGAAGTATTGGGAAGATTTACTTGGGTGAAGACGTCCAGTAATCAAAAAGTAAATTGGAATAGCTGAGAAATGTTTAAAATGGCAGTCTGTAGAAAAGAGAAGATCGGGCTAAAAAAGAAATAGGTTACTGAATTTAGGGAAAATAAATGTATATGTACTGTGCAGTAAACTTACTTGATACCATATTATCTGGACCATCTGTAAAGAAATTGGTAGAAAATAAGACTTTCATTTAACATTTGGGGCCAAAGTCAGGTGGGTGATAAGTTTGAATCTGTTTCTGTGGCAAGTATCTTAGCACGCATCCTGAAGAATACAGACATATAAATCATGGCTGCCATCAGTGAAACAGAGTATAGATCTTTCAGCGTCTTCCCTTCTAATTCTTCTGTAGTATTCCCCAGAGGCATGTGTGAGAGAGGTGTGTGTCGGTCTTTTGCACTGCTGGAAATGTATACAAAATTGTAATACGGAAAGTCTGTAAGAGTCAAGCTGTCAGTTCCAGGAGATGCAAATTTGCAGGTAAAAGGACAAGTTCCTTGACACTTGCTGGGGTGAAGATTTGAGAATGGTGAGAGAGCTTTAAGCAGCCGTGCAAGAGAGGATTGGGTGCATCAGGGTCAGAGTTAAACCTGGCAGGTTGTGAATTCATTTTTCTGAGGATTGGTGATGGAAGAGGAGGGAAAGGCCAGTAGAATTAGCTATGGGGAAAAAACTGGTTGAGGAAGTGTCCAAATTTCGAGATGACAGGATGTTTCACTCAACAGATACAGTTGGGGAGAAAACAAACCTTGTTACTATCTACTCCTAATAGAATCAGAAATAAGCGTGGAAGGGGGGAGAGAGGAGCTTAAACACATTAAATGATGATGAAAAATTCTATAGATGTAACTAAATTCGTGCAAACCCCAATTAAATTGGTGCGACCCCCTTGTGTGGACACTCATCAGTTTCTAAACCAATTTAGTTAAATTTGTACAACTTTCCCATTTAGACAAGGCCTAAGTAACCCACACACGTTGGGTATTGCTCAGCATGGCTGTGCAGAACAAGGTTTATAAGAAAGTCTTGCTTATACAAATGTATACATTAATCTAGAACTGATTGATGTGAGGATGGGACTCCAATTGTAGTAGGAGTCTACTTTAGAGTGAGGGGTCTCCATTTGCATAACAATAGAGCCAAACTATATTGTTACGGTAGGTGTCACCTGGTAGAACTGTTACACATAGTGTTCCAAGTTCCTTTTCTTAATGTGTGAGCAAATGTTCAGTATTGGGAAGATGCAGTGTTGCAGTGGTCATTCTGTTACACAGAGTTCTAGGTAGAGAGAGCTGGGCAAGCAGCAGGAGAGTTTGCACTTGTACACCTAGAATATATCCAGATTTCTCGTTACTGATTTCTCCTGCACTGGGAAGCTGACCTGCAAGGCCTGGGCAGCTGTTACTGCAAAGCAGAGGGCAACAATCCTGTACTACATTGCATGCAAGAATTTGGTCCTGGACTTGTAGCTTTATTTCTTACATGGAAGTTTTGGGGGTTTTTTGGCGGGGGGGAGAGGGAAGAGGAGGCTGCATTTATATCCTGTGTATTTATTTTTTTTAGGGTGAGGGAAAAGGTTGTATTTTTTAACAAGGTTGGTTTTAAAACTTGAGAGTCTTTCACACAACCACAAAGTACTGGTTATACCATCTTGTGCCACAAGAGTGGGTGCAGAGCATGATACTGTGAGGGCGCTGATAACAGTTCAGAGGCAGTTTATTTTGCAGTCCTAGTAAGGTCACACCTCAGTCAAGGGTGTGTATAACAACTGTTCTGAGGCTTGAAAACTGGAATGAAATGTGCAGGTTTTGCAGTATTGCCAACTCTGTGTTCGAAAGTTATAAGTCAAGTTCCAAAACACCCATGAGATTTAAAAAAAAAAAAAAAATTGGGTTTTTTTTCTCTTCTCTCTTCTGAGCCTTAAAGGTATACTCTGGTCATGTTTTCAATTTTTTCCTGCAATCCTAAAGGTAAGATACTTCCTTTCTTTTTGTTTTATTAAAAGCTGAGATTCTCCCACTTGACTCTGAGGGATGGGGCTTTCAGAAGACAGCCAAATATCAGAAAACTTGTAATAAATTGGTCAGAGTTGGCAACACTGGTTTGCTTCACTGGGAGTAGTGTGACTGTTTCCTTTGGTTACAATCTGTGTGGCTTTGTGCACAGCCTCTCCTCCCACTTGAGTTTCACTTAGAGATTGCGGTTTGAACAAACTCCAGATAACTAGTGAAACTGATAAGCTCCATCTGGTTTTGAGTAGTAGTTGTTGAATTTTCATGCATTTGATGCAAAACCATAACTTGGCCCAGCTTTGTGTGAAGTGTTTGGGAACCTCATCCACCCTTTCAACTGACTCAATCTGAGTATACAAATATTAAATGGAAATGCATTAAAATGCATTTTAATTTCCTTTTTTTTAGGCCACCAAAGTAGCTCTCCTGCATCACCAGTGCCCTGCTTTGCCTCAGACACTCAGCATGCAGTGGGCTGGTGATGGAAATGCCACTCAGTCTATACTGAAGACGGAAGTCTGCCTATGGAGATACAGTAAATCTGATCTTATTCAATATTAAGTGTTTGTTTTTTAAATATTCCTCTTTCACTAGGAAGATCTGATGTACTTGGACTATCCTGGTTTAGAGGGATTGGCCAAGCATTCTGTCCAGTTATGCTGATGACAAGATTTTGTTCCAATATCAATAGGACCAGCCAGGACACCCTGATGACTAGACTCAAACAAACGGTACCTCTGAGAGATCCATTTCTTTTACAATTAGATAATATTACCATAAAGGGAAAACAGTTTCACACGGCAAGATTCCTTTACTTCCCATGTTGACCTAATCATTATATTGCAATGAAATTAGCAAAAGCTTCCTGTTAGCACCTGTTTTTTACCTTACTCTTAGCAGCAGCAATAACTTGTATTACAGAGACACCTTTTCTGTCTCCAATTAACCTTAATTGCTGTTTGTCTGTGCTACAGGGCATCTAAGGCTACATCTACACTACAGGGGGGAGTCGATTTAAGATACGCAAATTCAGCTACGTGAATAGCGTAGCTGAATTCGACGTATCACAGCCGACTTACCCCGTTGTGAGGACGGCGGCAAAATCGACTTCTGCGGCTTTTTGTCGGCAGCGCTTACTACCACCTCCCCTGGTGGAGTTAGAGCGCCGATTCGGGGATCGATTGTCGCGTCCCAACGGGACGCGATAAATCGATCCCCGAGAGGTCGATTTCTACCCGCCGATTCAGGCGGGTAGTATAGACCAGACCTAAGTTACACTGCTCCTTCAGTTTCTCATTGGGACAACAGACTACTTAATGTTTTAGATACCTAGGCTATGTTAGAAAGTGAAGTAGAAACCTAATGGCAGAAAAAAATTATAGTATTCGTCCCCACCCCCATCACCCATACACAGCTTATTAGTAATACACATTCAAGGAACTGAGGATACCTTCCACATTAGTGGGAGTATATAGTCAGGTATGTACTTGCATTATAAACAGATTCCCTACACACCTTTTCCACCAAATACACACACAATTACTGTTCAGTATTTAAGGATTTTGCAGCAGTCATGCTAAACCAAATTCTGCCTCTTAATGCATGCACAGAGCAGGATCTGGCTCATTGTTCTGGCCTTTGGAGGAAATGAACACAAACAGGAAATACATGGTGCCCTTTTTATCTGATATTTCATTGTTGTATATTTGTACATAATTTCCTTGCCTGCAAGATTACTCCTATACTGCGACTGTCTCTCTATCTGTGGCCTTGTCTACGTGATGGGTGCTTTGTGGAGGTGTGATTTCTAAAGCACCCTAATGTATTGTGCATTAATGGATTGGGTGGAGACCCCACTGGTGCGCTTTAATGCTGTGCTGTTTGAAATAATATTACATTAAAGTGCATTAGGGAACCTTTAGTGTGCACCAGCAGGACCAATTAATGTGCAAGATGCTAGTATGATGTAGAAATCAAACCCCTGTAGAAAGCATTACCCCACCATGTAGAGAAGCCCTAAGCCTAATTTTGCATGTGCACGTGTGTAAAAATGTATATCCACTGGGCCAAATTTTGCTCTCTGCTATCCCAGTGTAAATCCACAGTAACCCTACTGAAGTAACACTGGTGTAACACAAGACAGAATTTGGCTCACTGTTTCCATACCCTTTTTCTTCCCCGAAAGGAGTGGAAAATATCTATAGCAAATTTTTGTTATGAACACATTGCTAATGATATAGCGTCATGTACAATTTTGGATGGAAAGTACACAGATGATGTGATCCACCTGCACAATAAGCACAATGTGGTCTGAAAACGAAGGACTACAAAATAAAAAACCCCACAAAATAAATGGGATTGTGGTTTGAGCCATTTTGCTATAGACTCATAGATGTTATGGCCAGAAGGGATCATCATGATCATCTAATCTGACTTCCTGCAGATCGCAGGCCACAGAACCTCACCCAGCCACTCCTATAACAGGCACATAACCTCCTGGCTGAGTTACTGAAAGCCTCAAATCATTATTTAAAGACTTCAAGTACCAGAGAATCCACCATTTACTCTAGTATAAACCTGCAAGTAACCCATGCCCCATGCTTCAGAGGAAGGTGAAGAAACCTCTAAGGTCTCTGCTAATCTGAAAATTGCTTCCTGTCCCCAAATGTGGCGATCAGTTAGACCTGGAGCATGTGGGTGAGACCCACCAGCCAGACACCTGGGAAAGAATTCTCTGTAGTTGCTCAGAGCCTTCCCCATCTAATGTCCCATCTCCGGCCATTAGAGATATTTGCTAATAGCAGTTGCATATGGGCCATATGCCATTGCATGCAACCTCATCATACCATCCCTTCCATAAACTTATCAAGCTTAGTCTTAAAACAAGTTAGCTTTTTTGCCTCTCACTACTTCTCTTGAAAGGCCATTGCAGAACTTTACTCCTCTGGTTAGAAACCTTTGTCTAATTTCAAGCCTAAACTTGTTGATGGCCAGTGTATATCCATTTGTTCTTGTGTCAACGTTGGTGCTTAACTTAAATAACTCCTCTCCCTCCCTGGTGTTTTATCCCTCTGATGTGGTTAGAGAGAGCAATCGTATCTCCCTTCAGCCTTTGTTTGGTGAGACTAAACAAGCTGAGCTCCTTGAGTCTCCTCTAATAAGGTAGATTTTCCATTCCTCTGATCCTCTTAGTAGCCTTCTCTAAAAACCTTTTTCCTAGGAAGGCTGTGGTTTCTAATCTGCATAATTTTAAATTCAGTTGTCTCCTTTTGTTCCCTGCGTTATCTCAAGTAAATCCAGTTCTCTTCATATTCCCAGAAGAGCCTACTGTACGTCTTTTTTCATTACATAGATTCAGTAGAATGTCTTAAGAGCTTTGCCTTTTATTTTCTTCTGTTGATGATTGAGTGAGGAAGCAACAGCAACTTCGCAACACACTGTCCTCTTATATTTGTCCCTGGGAATTCTCTTATTACTGACCAGAATATATGCTTTCATGAGCATGTCCAGCATTTTACTTCCATCAAGCCCTTTGCCTGCAAATGAGGCCTTGCTTTGTATCTTTACAATCTCACTTAGGCTAGGTCTACACTACAGCGGACTTCCGACCTAAGATACGCAACTTCAGCTACGTGAATACCGTAGCTGAAGTTGCGTATTTTAGGTCGGCTTACCTGGCGGTGAGGACGCGGGAAAGTCGACCGCTGCCGCGCTGCCGCCGACTCCGCTACCGCCTCTTGTCGAGGTGGAGTTCCGGAGTCGACTGTAGAGCCATCAGGGATCGACTTTACCGCGTCCTCACGAGACGCGGTAAGTCGATCCCCGATAAACCGATTGCTACCCGCCGGATCGGCGGGTAGTGAAGACGTAGCCTTAGACTATATGGGGTGGGAATGTCTTACATGTATATCATTTGCTAGTTGGTTGGTGAAAGAGTAATATGAAGCTTTCTTCCTTTCACTCCCTGTCTCTGCAGCCTTCCCAGTTCCTGGCAACTTGGGGAACAAGATCATTCTTCACTTTTTTCCAAGCAATTTAATGTTTAACATAAAATCTAAGATTATAATCAGCAAGGACAGTTACAGATTAATATCAAAACATAATCACACTTCTAATGGATTTGTAATTACAAAATACAAAATCCGCATGAACAGAAACATAAATGTATCTCTAGAGTTAAATAAGATATATAATCACAATCACAAACACATACATTTATACATGGGTCTTTAACTTGCCCTACTGGCATATACTGGTGTGCATATATTTTTATAATACAGCAATTTTGTCTCTTGTACTTTAATAAAACAACATGTGTCAGCCAGTTAGTCTGTCTTCCACTATTTAATGTACTGGTTCAGCTATCAGAAGAGGAAAAATCTCTAGCTAATCGACAATCAGCTATTCAGTTTGGGGTTTTCCTCTATTGAGCTGGTCAGTGCATTTGTAATACTTTTCATTTGGTGAACTGGTACAGTTACAATGCCATAATGCGGTGGTTGTTAGGCTTCAGAGATGGACATCATTAAGTAATTCTCATGAAATGTGAACACTTATAGTGGACAGCTGCGAAGTTAGCTGAGGAATTAGAGGTCTTCCCAGAGCAGTATACCTGTGATTTCACGGCTTAGTTGTCCTAACTTGTCCCTTTATTATTGAACTCCTCCAAATCCGGCAATCTCATTCTTCCACCCTCTGTTTAACATGGTAAGATTTTAGATACTTGACTAATCACGATGAACTGTAGATGGCACTGTTGCTCAACAAGAGATAACCAGTGGGTTAGACAAGGACTGGTGACTTTGAGCTTTTTCTAGAGGCTTGCTTTGTAGGAGTTCACAGGCAGCCAGCTCATGGTAGAGAGTATCTAGGACCTCAAGAATGTGGGTTTTTCCTTTAAAAGAAAATTACGAAATATATTAGCATATTGACAAAGCCAGGAAGATGCAGTTTAACAATTTCAAATATAGAATTCTGAATTTGGAGACCAGAGAATGAATTCTTCTGCATATCAAAGGGACACAGAATGGAACAGTACACAGGGACTGAGTCTTCTTCAGTTCCTCCTACTGCAAACTCTCTGCTCATTAAATCCCCTCATCCTTGTGTGAACAGAGACTGATTTTTGAAATGTATTGGCTCTCTATGTGCTGCACTGCATCAGCAGTTAAACTTCCTGAAACCCATCCCTGAAGGATGGGTACACCCTGCTGGTCTAAATACCTACTCGTCATTCAAACGGAGACTGGATTCAAGTCACATCAACGAAATGTAGCTAATCTAATCAGCCATTGGCGTAGCATTCTCACACAGTGAGAGAATGTTTGACTACAGAGATTTTGGAAAGCAGCTCATGTCACATCAAGTGCAAAGCCAGAAAATCCAAAGCAGAGGAAACATAGGGAGTTTATAGCAAAAGTGATGCAGAACAGACAGAGAATATATTGATTTGGGCTTCATCAGATTTCCCTCATTAAATACTTTGGTTCTCAATTATGCATCTCTGGAGGCCGAGCTGTGCTAGAGTTAGGGAGTGGGCACATTGCCTCAGCGCAGGGCTGGCTCCAGGCACCAGCTTACCAAGCAGGTGCTTGGGGCGGCCACTTTGGAGAGGGGCGGCACGTCCAGCTGTTTGGCGGCAATTCGGCGGACGGTCCCTCACTCCTGCTCGGAGCGAAGGACCTCCCGCCGAATTGGTGCCACAAATCGCGATCACGGCTTTTTTTTTGTTTTTGTTTTGTTTTTTTTGTTTGGCTGCTTGGGGCAGCCAAAACCCTGGAGCCGGCCCTGCCTCAGCGACACTGCTTGGAGTAATTATTTCCCTGTTAGGTAGGTATAATATCTCCTGGGTGCTGTGGGAAGTGCTGGACAGCTACCCTATAAGATGGAGCACTGCCAGCACTTCCTCTGTACTCACTGGAGCTGCTAGTACTTCTGAGGGCACTAGCTACCACCTCTCTTTTGCTCCCCAGGCCTACAGCTCAGGTATGGCTGCCTTCTGTGTGTGTGCATTGGGAGCAGGAGAAGGGCTTGCTGTGCCATTTCCCTCTGTTCCCAGGACACTCGGGCTGGAGCGGCACCACTTTGTTCAAGAATGTCTGGACACTGAATCACTGCATGCTAATGACAAGCCTTTTATTTGGCAAGAAGGCTCCGTGGAAACCAGTGCGTTTTGTACGTTACTTTCCCTGAATTACTGTTTGTAGTATTCTGCAGAACAAACCCTCAGGCTGCATCTACCCTTTCATTATCTCTTCTTTGACCCCTCTCTGCCTATTAAAAGCCCCTACAGGCAGTCTTCCTATGCAAACTGACTGGGTACAGTATGCCAGCTTCTTTGAAGAAGGAAAATGTAAAAGCTCTGCTAACAGGGACAAAGTAATCAAATTTAAACCTCCAGGCTGTGAAGCCTGCATGGTTCTTCCATAGGCTTTCCATAGAGTTTGCAAGTTTAATTTTCGTAATAAGAACACGAAAGGCTGCTATTAAAGGAGAGCAGGTTTGACCCACTGACTTTACTGAAAGATGCTGCTTTCCTTTGTACCTTCTCTTTATGTCAGGCAGAGAAGAGCTCTAGACAATGGAATTGTAAATGTTGATGAGTGGTCAGTCTAAAAACTAGGGGTCCACATTCTGCTCTCTGATACCTGTGCAACCACACTGCTGTGTTTAGAAGGCAAAATCTGGCCCTGTGGGCAATTTCTGCCCTTGGATGTGTGCAGATGGCTCCTATTGATTTCAGTGGGATGAAGAATTCACCTTAAGGGTAAGATTCGGCATGATGCCCCAGTTTCTGTAATTTCAAAGATTTGAAGCCTTCAGCTTTAGTAGGGGTCTTGCATAGTAATTTCCCCCCCTTTGAAAGTGAGTGACTTTTTGCTTTTCTGTCTACTGTTTACAAGGTATATAATCTGCCTCCCAAGTGACTCTGAATTACAAATGTACTTTGCACACTTCTTATTCTTCATACATATTTTATTTTACTTACCATGTTGGGGGTCACGACAGGATTCCAAAGTGCTCAGCAAGATTTTCCCCAAGGCTCGCTTAGATATGCTCTTTAAAACACAAAACAATATCATGGAACAATTAACTCCCTGACCAGCTTAATATAAACAACAAAATCTAAATATATGTAGAGCGGATTTGCATTTGAAAATGAAAACAAAATTAATTCCTCATAACATGGTGTCTTATTTTGGAATCTTTTTCAATCTTTGAGTCAGAAACTGCACAGTGAACAGCAGATTTGGGTGTCCCTGTTCCTTAGTTCCTGGTTTTACTATAAGAATCTGCAATAGTTCAAAGGGAAACGGAGAGCACAGGGCTGAGCTTTCAAAAGCATGTGGCCATGAAAATCCAGATGCACGTGCTTATCATGGAATGCAAGCAGGAGATAGGCATGCTCAGGACTATCAAAGGCCTGGCCAGGCTCATGCAAAGCCCTTGTGTGTTGAAAGATGGGCAATACAAATACATGGATTGTGGGTGAAGCTTCAGAAATAGGTCCCCCCCACCTATTTTCAGAAACGTATGATACCATTTTAAGCACACACAAACTAGGGGAAGTTACTGCATGTGTTGTTCAGGAGAAACAGCTGGGGAAGGTCCTTAATCAGCCCTCTCTTGGCTGCTGTCTATTGAGATCTATTAAACATTATTGAGAGTACCTCCAGTTTTTAGGGCTAAGGCAGCTTGGCTGGCCTGCCTTTGTAATGATTCTGTTTTAAAAATGGTTGAGGCTGCCACATGGTGTTTAGAAAGCACCACTCTCTTAACTCGGTACCTAACTCTCGTTTGGGGGAGAGGCAGTCCTGCAGTCTGTTTAACTAGCACCCTCAGCCCACCTACCTGAGAGGGCAAGATGTTTTGATTAAACTCCAAGGAGTGGCAATAGGCAGAAGCAATTCCTGAAAAAAGACAACTGCACAACTCACAACTGCAGTTCAAGTCTTACTGCATCTGCTTATTCACATGTCCCATCCACCTTCCCCTCCTCTTCAGAGTCCTACTTGTCTATAGCCCTTGGGTTTAGTGAAAACAGGAACTCAGGTGTTTGGGACTGCATGACCCTTCGAATAACCTCTGTTCTGAACATTCAGTGCTGCAAGAGGATGTTTATTTGGCTCCAGACTGGCCCAGCTTTCTAGAAGGTTCCTGCACTTGTGTAATGCTGGGAATGCTGTATTCATAAGAGTGAATTTACAGAGGCAATATAGCCTTAAAAACTTATTAATCTGTAACTGTAGTTTCTCATTCATCTGTCTAATGTACCTCCTCCATAGGACTCTATGGGATGTTCTTCAGGCTCTACAGGGGATCCTGTAAATCATCTTTTTCATTAACATCTTTATTCACTGGAGCTAGGGAACATGGCCACACACAAAGGCATATTTCCAGCAATGATTAGCATCAAGCAGTATTTTCACAACAGTGTAGCATATTGCGTGATGGATCATCTCCTAAGCTGGAATGATTTTCAACAACACATCTGACCAGTGAATGACATGTCGAAGTCTTGACACTGAAAGTTCTTATGCCTGCTGTCAATCACAATCAGTCATTCTTTGCCAGCTTAATAGTACATCCTTCATTGGATTGGATTGTTATTGATCCATGTGGCAAGCAGTGTCAGACTTGGGATGTGAAAATAAAATGGGCTATGCCAAGTACTAAAGTAAGGTAACATAATTTGAGATACTGCATTTGTTCCCCAGAGTCAGGCGTAGAACACCAGCACACTTCAGGCATGGTGAAGTCATGTGCGCGAATAATCTAATTAAATACACAGTGTACAGCTCTGCTGAAAATTCAGGAGACACCCTGAATCCTAATCCAAAAATTAACTCCTAAAAGTGCAATGCAGACTTGTACAGCTCCTAACATACCCCATGTTCAACAGCTTATCCAGCTTGCTCATCTCTTGGCTAATTCTCACCACTCCCCTCCGCCTGAAGCAGGGGTTTAAAATAGCTTTTTAAGAAGGACTGACCCATCACATTTTAAATAAGAACCACTTTGTGCTATGATTCCATCAGCTCTGATTAACTGAATAGCCCCTGTCTGGGTTAGTACTTGGATGAGACGCTTCTCAAAAACATCTCTGGTGCTGCAGGAAGTAGGTTTGCTCCTTCAATAAGTTGTACTCTTCTCGCTACACTAGTGCCCCTATATGATGCAGTTGGATGTGCTAGAAGACTGAGGAACTGTTGTGTAATGTAGCTGGCTGCTGCATTTCAGCCCAGCACTGACTGTACATCAGGCTGGTATTTCAGTGCTTGGGAATGAAAAGAGTTATAGGAATGTAAGGGAGGATTATGTTCCTACATTTCTTTTTTTCAATAACATGTGGATGTGTGAGTGGTGCATAACCTATGCATGGTGCATTCTGGGGTGTGCCAGGCAAAGGCCCTTTAAAGTAGTGGCAATAGGATCAGACAAGTATTTCTCAGACCTGTTTCTACTGAATTGAAGGCAGTCAGGCTGCCACTAACCCATTCCCAAAAATATCTCCTGTGGATGTGGGGGCGAGCAGGCCTAACTTGTGCACTCCAGAGACTCCAAATGGAGAGAGAAGTCAATCTGATGTGAGGGCATTTATTTCTAAAGCTGGGGCAGTGTGGAAACCCAGCAGACTCCTTCCAGAAGACAGCTGAAATAAAGAGAACCCTACACCCAGCCTTTGAGAAAATATCATGATGTGGTTCTGCAAATATTGACTGATCCTTACAAATCCATATTGCAGAGCAATCCATGCAGTGATGTAGGTATGATCCCAAAGAACAGCATCTTAGATGTACTGGGTGTTTGGGTGGGTCCTATGCTATCAATTTAATATTTGATGCATTTTCTTCTGGAGGACTAAATCCTGCTCTGAAAGGGGCTTGGACCTGATTTAGTGGATTTTTAGAAAATCTGAAACTACTATGATTCCAAACTTTTGTTTGGAGGGAGGGGAGAGTTTGGAGATCTATACTGGAAAGTCACAAGTAAGAGCTTCTAGGCTTTTCCTCTTTGCTGCAATGCAACCATTGGAGCTGATGGTTCCAGTGGCAAAGCTGTGCAGCTGTGTGTCTTGCATGCACGGGAACCCTGGCATTTGGATGTAAGGTACAAACATCCTTTTCAGTTTGGGAGGGACACCATCAAAACCAGTTCTCGTTCTTTGGACTACTTTCTTGCCGTACCAGGTCTTGAAGTTGTTGAAGAAGCTGTAAAACATCCATGAGCTTTTCTTCCACCAGTGACAGCCTAACTCTCTCAGTCTCCAACATCTGTAGCTCCATCTTCAACAATTCAGTCTCCTCCACCTTTTGTTGCAGTTCACCTAGCAATGGGCCTTTCATCTGGACAACGACACAGGAAGTTAAAAGCACTGGAGCTTTTGTTCTCTTGCACAATAATCGCAAAGTTAACTTTTCATCCAATCTGGTAAATGTCAGTTTGCTCCAGAAAACTGTTCTGATGGGAAATTCTTCACTTTGTTCTATTGCTACATTTCTTTAAGGCGCTGAATAAATAGCTGCTAGGAGATGCATTTGCTCTTCTACTTCATGATATTTCATTCAATATTTGGTGTAACCAGACTACTCAGAAATTGTAACTGTTCTCATTCTGAATTCTGTACTTCAGCCTTTCTTATATCTATATTTTTCAAAGAAGGATAATGCAGAGGGCTCTGCTTTTCTCACAACTATCTTCACACTTTTTTCTACCCCATCCACTATGCATAGAACACAGACTTATTAAATAAAGTAATAAGTAGGTGATTTAGTTAGCAAGTTTCTTGTAAGCATCTTGGGAAAAGTGAGTCTTGGGGAAAGTTTTAAGATTCAGCAAAGCATTTAACCACACGCTTAAATGGGGAGAGGTCAGTGGTTTGCAGACCATCTCAAGAAAGCCCTGTTCGAATAAGGCACTGAAGCAGGCTGAAGGGTAGCCTATGGAAGTACTCAGGTGCTTAAAGTTAAGCATGTGATTAAGTGGTTTGTTGGATCAGGACCTTCCTGAGCTACTCCAAAGCCAGTCTCTAGGACTGGCCAGTAACCAATAAAACTTGGGTCTCCCACATTCCCAGTCAGCATCCTAACCATCAGGCTATAGAATCAGTTTCTCTCCCAGTCTTTCCTGTTGGAGCTGTTCCACTTTCTAAAAGTAATTAAATATTTTGTGGGCCAGGCCAGAGAGATACAAATACATCTCAGGCAAGTGCTCTAGCCACCAGCCTATATATTTTGATGGAACAAAGTCATGTTGAAATATTATTGACCAGTTCTAATAATCTCTCCTCATTTAAGCACTTGCACAAGTGCTTTGCTGAATAGGGATGGATTTCTTAAGTATCTGCTTAAGCACTTTGCTGAATCAAGGTCTTAAATCCTTCCTCACAACTTACTTCTTCCAAGATATTTACAAGAAACTGTCTGAGTCATCTGCTTATTTGTTTCATGTATTTTTCTTATGAGTTAAACGCTCATTTAGTGGTAGGAGGATGTCAAATGTTGGGAGGACAGGGCATGAGGTATCAAAAACTGGGTTTTGGTGTGGAAGAGAGACAAGAAGGCAGTATTGTGGAGGAAGGGCAACAACGTTTAACTTACAAGTTTCATATTTGTAAAGAAATAGGACTTGTGCCTGTCATCACCCTGATCACCTGGGTTGTATGTTGTATCCCCTTTCCCACTTCTTGCCTGTCAGATGCTATACTGTCTTTGGAACAAGAACTGTGTCTTCCTTGCTGGTTGAAAAATGCCAAGATGCTAATGTGACCTAAATAATAGTAACCAGCTCCATGTTTCTCTGTCTCCCATTTCTGTAAAAACAAGTTCAAATCTCAGTTTGGGATATATGTGGAAATAATAGTTCAGAACACAGCTTGGTCATTAACTAATTTCATAATATCTTGGGAGGGAGGCAGGGAAAGAGACAGATGAGCATTGGTATTCCCATTTTTCAGATGGGGGAAAATGAAATAAGGAGATTAAATGACTTGTCTAAAGCCAGCCAGCAAATCCTTGTCAGAGCCAGAATTCTGGAGTTCCTAGCACTCAGCCCCCCTGGTCAGCCCACTAGCTAATTCGGCCTCTCAGAGCTCATGTTAGCCCCCTTGTTTGCATCATAAAACTGCCACACAATATGGACTGTTAGAGAGATCTGCTCACCAGAGGCCCAGGACTAGGAGAGGTAGTGCTGGTCAGGAATGCAGTGCATTGGGCGAGCTATTAAAGTGAGCCTGGAAAGCATCTACTGGAAAAGTGCTTAGATTAAATATTAATTTCTGACTTTCATGAGCTCTAAGGTCCTTCAATTAATTAAATCAAAATAAACCTCATATCCCATTCATTAGTAGGCCCAGGCAGAGCACACAGCCTTCCTGAATATTATCATTCTTTGCAATTATTTGCTGCAAAGGGAAGTCAAATATATTTATTCTTACTGTATTTATGAACAAAATCCTATGGGATAAATTTCATGTTTGCTGGTTCTGTTAATCTCTTTTTGTTATCTTTCATCTTTAGCTATATAGAATATCAGGGTTGGAATGGACCTCAGGAGATCATCTAGTCTAACCCCCTGCTCAAAGTAGGACCAATCCCCAGACAGATTTTTATCCCAGTTCCCTAAATGGCCCCCTCAAGGATTGAACTCACAACCCTGGGTTTAGCAGGCTAATGCTCAAACCACTGAGCTATCCCTTCCCCTGTAACAGGGCCCCTTTAGGGGGAGGAGAGAGAGCAAGACAGAGAGAGATGTACCAGAGTAACTGTAGGCTTTGAACTAAACACCCACTTAGATTTTATTTGGCAGAAAATATTATGCGAATCAACGTTTACTAATTGGGCAAAACGTCACTCCTCCCCCACACTTCCAAGAGCGAATGAGGTCAGAATGCAGAAGTGAGATAATCCTTGGTCCACACAGAATCCTTCTAGAAAGTCATTTTATTTCTATGACACAGCTGAAAAGTATGTTTTAATTGGCACTTGCTGCAGCATCAGCTGAAAACTAGCTGCCTCCATTAGCCACGTGACCTTTACTTTGTGAGCACCTCCAGCTCCTCCACCCTACAGAACAACGTGCAGTTTGGATGACTTAGTCTATATCCTCTGCCAAATAGTGACTTGAGAGTTCCTCAGTGAACACCCATTTTGAAGGAACTAAGCAAATAAACAAATAGTTGTCTGTACATACACCCAACATAATCACAATCACTGGGGAGCAGTCAGGCTAAGGCATAATTAATGCTCTCTGAGGTTGTGGGGAGGGAATTGTCTGTTGTGAATTAATCTTATTGCTTCTTTCAGCTAGCAGAGTTCCTCCTTTCCTCTTCTGGACTGCAGCTATCTTGCACATCATAGGTGCTGCCCATTACAGAGAGAGCCCTGCAAATCTGCGGATTTATATCCGCAGATATCTGTGGATAATTTTTGCGAATTGGATGCGGATACAAATTTTGTATCCGCGCAGGGCTCTAGTTACAGGCATATGCAAACACATGAAGCAGAGCTACATTTTCCCCTCACATCAGTACAATGAAAGGGGCAATGTATAAATGAAAGGGGGGGGGGGAGGAAAGGCCTTTAGCTGCTTAATCAGAGCACTTCTCTTTCTTAAAATTTTCTGGGACGTTTCCCCAATATTCTAGCCCCTCTGACCCTCTTCTCCTGTACCACCTTCCTAATGTGTTAGGCAGCAGCTGCTTCTTTTACACACAGCTGTTCTGAACCTGAGTCTTAACAGCCCTCTGCATCAACAACCAATAGGAACCAAATCTGCCACTTCGAAGAGATTTTTTCAGAGCATCTTATCTGTAGCCACACTGGGGGAAAAACACACATGAACTTGTATGTCCTCTGCTGCATGCTACGGCAAGGCAGCAGCCCCCATGTTGTTCACCTTCAGTCACTAAACGAACCCTTCTGGAAAAAACTCAATCTTTTCTCTTTAGTTTGCATGCCGCTTTAATTCTGCCCACCCAGCATTCAGCTGTCCAATGTGATAACCACCTGCTTTAGTTTTTATAGATACTCCGTTCAGAATATCACTGGATATTTCTGCTGTTGTCTCCTTGTCCCAGCCTCGCCTGTGGTGCTATTTCTTCTGTACCTCCCAGTCTGCTGCTATTATACTAACTTTCCCAAGACAGTTCTTACCTCTTGATGCTCTATCACCTCCTACTATGAAATAGATGCTAGTTTCCCTTCATCCCCTAGTCTGTTTTGTTTACATCTAAGATGCCTATAGTTGCTTTTGGTGCTTTACTGTTCCTCCAGCAGTTGAAGATGATGACTCAATGTAGGTTGAAAAAGTTCTCCAAGGTAGTTTGCTTCACATAGGCTATATCTATCATCTTCTCTTACCCCATTTGTTGCAAATTAGATGATGATGACTATAATAAAGTATAGCTTGTTCCCTAAAATAGATATGGAGGAAGGATGATCGATTTTTAAGGCACTGGACTGGGACTCTGGGTTCCAGTTCCAGCTCTCTTATAGTCTTTCTGGTTGGCTGTGGGCATGTCGCTTAATCTGTCTCATCTGTGAAATGGGGATAATACTTCCTTACCTCATGGGGTAAAATTCATTACTACTTATGGGGTGCTCACATACTGACATGATGAGTGTGACAGAAAAACCGAAACACAAAGCCAGGATATAGAGGTTTGGCAATGTAGTTTCTTACTAGAACTCCTTTCTTTCTATGTTCATCATTGTTTGGTATAGAATCTGCTAGTGAATTGTCCCTATTTGAAAACTCTGGACCAGTCTCAAAAGTGGGGGCTCATTTCCATCTCTGTGTACTAAAAAAAAAGAGAGAGAGAGAGAGAAAAGCACATGCAGACATAACTAAATGTGCAAACTCGCACTTGTGCTTGGAAATATTCTTGCATGATTACCTATTTGCATACAAGGGCGCATTTTTGACAGGTGTAAATTAATTCTCTACTTTTTGATTAATCTGGCCTTGCAAAGCTGAGGCATTTGTTCATAGCACAAAGCTTTGTAAAGTGCCGATATAGCTTTAGAATTTTCTCATGTTTTCCTCAATCTATCATCTAGGCCTGGCACCTTCAATAACCTGTCCTTGGTAGATGGTACTTAGACTTTTCAGTGATTGAGAATTGGAGCTCACTATAAAATGAATCAAAATTAGCTCCTCTTTAATCTTCTGTTTTTTGTAGTCTTAGATTGGATCAATGTTTGGTCAATATGTGCGGCTCTTGCTCTTCACCTGCCTGCTGATGTTGTTTGTGTGATCTTTCAGAATTGTTTTTGTAAATCTAAATAACAGAGCCTGTTGCTATTTGTGTGTTAGCTTCCGCAACACGCCATGGAAAGTGACAGCTTGTTCTCAGTGATTTCTTTATTAAACCAGGAAATGTATTTAATTTGGTGAGAGAGGGTATTAAGAGTTTTCCTGCACACTTTTTATGGATTTAGAAAGTTCAGGTGAGCATTCACTTTTTCAAAACTGATCTTTGATCCTTTTAAGATCACTATCTCTTAATGCCAAAGAGCTTTGTAGCAGCAGTAGCACCAAGCTAACCAACCAACTAAAAGTATGCCTTCATACCAGCGATATACAGTACATTAGATGAACTGTAAATAATCTAGACTGTAATGGACTGTAATCTGGACTGTAATGACAAAAGCAAATTGATTCACAAATATTGATTTTTAAATTTGTGGTTATGCTACAATCAATGTGAAGTTTATCTGTTTTTTTGGTATGATTTTTAGGAAAAGCTGATATTTTTATTCTAGTATAACTACTGAAAATTTATAATGGGCCTTTTCTGAGCAAGTTACACAGAACTCGTATCCCTCAGCAGAGGTTACAAAGCAGGCAACAGGACATTCCTAGCTTTGCAAAAGGAAGATGAATACATCTAAAAGTGTGAGTGGAAGGCAAGGAAAAGAGGTAAACATGGCACCATCAGTAAGAACAGAGTGGATTTAGCTTTTTATATGGCTGGTGTTTAAGCAGCACAGAAGCAAAGCGTTCCATTAACCTAGGTAATATTACAGGGATACATTGTCATAGAACCCAGTGTACTGACAGTATTCAATCGCCAGTACACTGTATGTCTTCCTTTCATTTTCCACACTTTTCCCCTTCAGCAAATTTCATTGTGTGTGGGGGTGGGAGGGGAGAGCATGTCCTTGAAACAGAAATCTTGAAAAAGCCACTGAGTGGCAACATGCAGAAAAGTTGAAGATTAAGCTATGAATTTAAACAGACCTTAGTGGTTAATAAAATCATTCCAAAAACACTAAAGTCCACAATTTCTTTTGAGCAAAGGAGCATAAAACAGCAGTTTTTGGTTGTGAAGCAGATGAAACTTTGGAACCAATTAGGCTAAAACAATGTGAGGTGATAACATTTTTATAGTATTCACAATTTCTGGCATAGAAACAAATGAATTGCCATACCCAATCGGGCAAGTTGTAAGGCAGTTTATGACCACATTTTCTCCTCCTCCCCTTTTCCCCCCTCCATCTCTACCAAGGTATTAAATGCTACTTACTTGCTCCTCTGTTGTACAGATGACTATCTGGGCCATGTTCTGTATTCATTACTTTTAAATACCTCTGTCAGGGAAAGACTGGTGGCATTTACACAGATGAGTAGCTGAGGTTTTGTGCATTTAAATAAGATTAGGTGAAGATACTGAGACGACACATTGTGTCTTTGGAACCTTGAAGTTATGTCCACGCTAGAAATTGAGGTAACCCCAGCCCCCCAAGGCTGAGGTTGAGATTTTCCTTCTGTCAGTGAGCTGCAAGATTTAACCTAAGTTGAGCACCTGCAACTGAGCCAACTGGAGGTGTATTTTAAAAGGTTATTTTGGGGGACCGGTGAGAAGATTGGTAATAGGATATGTGGAGCCTTTCACTCAGTGCTGAGATACCACAGGGGAACATTGTATTTTCTGCACCTACTCTCTGCACTCTGTTCTCCAGACCTATCAGTCCTGCGCCTTTTCCAGCTATTAAATCCACATGGATATCTGACAGAATTTTAAACACATTATTTTGTTAAAACGGCCTGTGTCGCACAGTATAGTCCTTCAGATCTATGGACGTTTATGCAATAGTCATATTGGAAGTGCTGTTGCCATGGAAAGCTAGGATGTGGCCCCGCTCCTGAAGTGATGACATTGTGGTGAGGCATCAACAAGGTTGAAAGCTAACAGAAATTAGATGTAAATACAAAACATGAGTATTTAAAATATTTATGAAAAGAATCCTGTGTGTGCATAAAATAATGTAAACCTCGCACTTGTTACCTCCTTCATGTTTGTTTCCAGTTTTTTCACTTCATTCCCTTTCATCTCAAGCTGTTCAGTTAACGTGGTGATTCTCTCCGCTAGCTCCACAGTGGCATTCTCATGGTCATCATTATTGGTGCTCCCAAAATAAGACATCAGTTTCTTCACCATTTTGTCATCACATCTATGTTTTAAAAAGAAAAGTTAGCGAAACCTCCCAGCCAAGGTCAATCTGCTTAAGAGCTTTGACTGATTTCCTGCTGTTCTCCTGGCATTTCATAAATTCAAACTTGTGACTTTGACCTATAGAGTTCTTTATGGTTTGGGTCCCTACTATGCTGGTTTCCCATCTCCTCTTAGCTGCCAGCTGAGATCAGCTGAGGTGCCGGAACTAACAGCTGGAAAGAGACTGGGGGCAGACTGGAAAGCCTATTCACCCATGGCTTTACTGGAAGGAGGATTATGATGGAAAAGATCTTTTCTGGAGAATAGGGGGAGATTTCCCAGAAGGAATTCTAATCCATAATGATTGTTTATGCAATAAAGACTTATGTGACATGTTGGGGTATGGGTATTGAGAAAGATTTCCCTCCAGCATGAAGACCTCTTTTTACTTTCTTCTCTAGCATTGAGTAAAGTTTAGACACATGCACATACCTTCCCCCTCCACTCCCCAATACCTCACTTTCCTCTCTGACTCCTGTAAGGATCAGGTGGCTATATTACACCCAGTCTGTGTCCTGTGACTGGGGGATTGCTATCTTTTGTTTCTGTGAAATAGTTTTATGGCTTCTTACTGAAGCCACAATACTTCTGAAATCTTTTAGATCATGCAATACAATTTGCAATGGGACAACCAAAGCCTAAACACTAATCTCCATGAAACATACCCACTTCCACAACAGGGAACCCTGTCCAGAAGTTTCTTCAATTCAGCCATCTGGGATTGCTGGTCCCCTATCCACTTCTCCTCCTCTTCATCTGAGGCAGCCTGGCCCTCCACAGAACGGAACATCTGATCTTCCACTGGGGAAAAGAACAGCCACTTAGCTGGAGCTAAAGCTTGGTCATGCTCATCACCTTTTGGATACTTAATTCTCAACTCCACCTATTTAGGTGAAAGTGAATCACTTTAAAATCTAACATGCTTAAGAGGGAAATGGCATATTCACATAATAGCACAAAAATACTCCCATAACTTTTTAGCAGCATCTGAGATAAAATTAGTGGTTCTAAGATTTGATCCACTGCAAACAAATATTTAGTGGGCGGCATCAGCAATAGTTTTGTTCTGAGCATTAATCCCTGAATTTACATCAGTTTAAATCAATTTAAATGTAGTCTTTAATTTTTAATTGTTTTACTAAAGTGCAGTGTCAGATCATTAAAATGCACGGTTTCAGTAGTTAGCAATTGTTGTTTGCAGTATTGTTGTTGTAGCCATGATGGTCCCAGGATATTAGACAGGGTGGGTGAAATTATATCTTTTATTAGCCCAACTTCTGGTGGTGAAAGAGACAAGCTTCTGAGCTGTGTAGCTTGAATGTTTGTCTCTTTCACTAACAAAAGTTGGGCCAATAAAAGATATGAGCTCACGCACCTTATCCCACAAAGTCAGCAAGTCAAACCATCTATAAACAATCTATAAAGCTTATTTCCTCACAAATATAAAGTTCTTAAACCTTAAACAGTATTTCAAGTACAGTGTATGTGCACATTTAGTTATAGTCTGTTCAGGAACTTAGTGTTTTTAGTGTAAGGTATTAGCTTTGTGTGTATGAACAAGTGATGGTGCCCTCTAGAGGCAGGCATGAAAAGAAGATATGAGATCTGCATCTTCAACCAGCTAAAGGCTCGAGCTCAAGAGCTTGTGTTTTAGGAATTGAAGAACCAGAGTTCTAATCTTAGCTACTTCTGTGTCTACTTGTGTGGGGGAGAGTGGAAGATTTATATAATTGTCTGTAGACTTGAATTTTATTTCAGTTGGCATCCAAACTGTGCTGTAGGCTGCTGCCTATAGGTTTGTTACAATAGACTACAATGTTCACGCAGTCCAGGAAATAAAATTCAGCCATCCTCAAGATACAGACCTCTTCTGCTCAAGTTTAAAGAACAATATCCATTAGCTGGCACTAGTGGTAGGGCTTGTTATGTAATCCCTTTGCCTCACCCTCTATTGGCAGAAGGGCTGTAATCACAAACATTTGGGTAGGTCTGATGTACTGTATTCTATCCATTAGAGGGCAGTGTTGTTGCACATACGTGCAGGCCAATACATTAATCTTTTACCTGGCTACAAGCCTAAATGATACGATACCAGCTCCTCTGTCAGGTATATTTTCTACAATTAAAAACGGCAACCTGGTTTCTAGTTATTTTTTTAAAAATACTGGACAGTGGCGTGCTAATCCCATTTGCCTTCAAATGAAGTTCCATTTACCTAATTGATGGGTTACCACAATCAATAATTCATCTGCTGAGCAGGAATAAACCTTGGTTCCCTCCAGTATTACATAGAGTGTCTGTACATTTATATCGCAATGCTTAATGCTACGCAAGTTAACTTCCTAGAACTGCTTTTCCTTCAGAACTCTTCCCACTGCCAAAACAAAGAATTCCTTTCAGATCTTCAATCTGTGATACATTAGTAGTACACATTTTTGCATAATCACTTATATTATTTTGCTAATGGAGTGTAACAAAAGGGATCCCGGTTACAGTGGTTGTAGGGGTAGCAGAATTGTTGATGAGCCACTGATGTTAGTTTGTTCTAGTAGTCAGTGTTGCATATGCCATGTGCGATACACAGATTAGCTCTTTACAAATGGGGGGGGGGGGGGGAGGACACAAACTTTCAAGCAGCCCTAATGCCTGCACATTTGAACCACTACTTATTACTTCTTCCATGCATGGAAATGCCACTTTCTCTAAATGAACATGTCCACTTACACATCCACTACTGTCATCACAATAGAATGACATAGCAGACGCTACTTTTTACATGTCCTTTACTGCCTATGGTTATTAGGACTGGAAACCAGAGAGACGTGAAATTTCTTACATGGCACTCTGAACAGCCATATAAATTGAATAAGACAAATATTCTCAGGCTTGTTAAATCCAATTCTCTAATCACATGTTGTTCAACAATAGTTACACATACTCTTCTGCAATGAGAAATTAAAATTTATAAAAGACCTACAAAAATACATCTGTAATGCATGAAATCATATTACCTGCCAACCCTAGAGCTGTGTGAAGCTGACTAATTTTGTTCGTGCAACTTTCCAGTTTCATTCTGAGTGATTTTTGTCACTCCTGTACTTGCACACCCAAATTGGTCTTTACTGGAGAAAATGTCTATTTTCATATTGTAAAGGTGTGAATATGATTTTTTTTGTATCATTCTTGATAGGAAAGACATTTAAACTAGAAATATAGGTTATTTTAGCTTGGAAATGAGGCCTGTCTTTGCATTACAAATGTGCCTACTTTAACAAAATGTTGTGTGAAAATGGGCTCATTTTTTAGTTCCTAACAATGTGGAAAATTTTGAAATTTCAAGTATTTTTGCATTTGAATATTTTGCAAATCTCTGGTCAGCTCTTCATCTAGGATTTCGGAATTTTAAAATAGCACATGTAAAAATTGGGTGGTTGTGAATGTGTACAGATCTTAGATCCATTAGTAAAGATCTTTTCACTTATGCAAATGTGTTCCCATGGGAGACCTGAGGATTTACACCCTATCTCAGCTCACCCCCACCCCATCATAAACAGCCTATGTAAAGGCCATCATCTTTCCAGCAGAGAATTGGATGGGACACCACTTACAGACTTTTAAGGGCCTCCCTTCAGTCTGTTCGAGAAGATGTTGATCAGTGCATGGTCTGAACTACCCATCTCCTGAGTGCAGTTGAACAACTAGTCTAAGGCTATGTACACACTTCAGCTTACGTTGGTATAAGTTATCTCACTTGGGTGTGAATAAGCCACCCCTCTGAGCAACGTAAATTACACTGATCTACACGCCAGTGTGGACAGTGCTAGGTCGGCGGGAGAGCTTCTCCCACTGACATAGCAACCGCTGCCCATGGGGGCTGGAGTTAAGTCAATAGGAGAGCTCTCTCCCGTCGGCTTAGAGTGTCTGCACTAGCAGCGCTACAGCGGCACAGCTGCACCGCTGTAAAGCTCTGTAGTGTAGCTATAGTCTAAGTCTCTCACATGGTAGTACAGAGTCACTGCCACAAAGCAATCAGATCAGGCCTATGCTAGCTGTTTTGTTATATTCAACTCAAATTAAAAGTATAGAGATGCCTTTAGAAAATCATGCTAGAAGCACTTCTTATTACCTAACAGACACTCATACGCAGGGCTGGCTCCAGGCACCAGCTTGCCAAGCAGGTGCTTGGGGCGGCCACTCCGGAGAGGGGCGGCAGGTCCAACTATTTTGCGGCAATTCGGCGGACGGTCCCTCACTCCCGCTGGGAGCCAAGGACCTCCCGCTGAATTGCCGCCGCAGATCGCGATCGCGGCTTTATTTATTTATTTATTTTTTTGCACCGCTTGGGGCGGCAAAAACCCTGGAGCCGGCCCTGCTCATACGCACAGCTGCACTCTAGCAGAACAAAATACCTGCTCATTTTGTATAATCAAGGACTCTGATGACATCTCTCTCTGTCTCTGGAGGTATCACACTTCCAGGCATACACTTCAGACCTCAAATTTAGCTGTTCACCTCCAAATCTCTTCTCAATGGATTTCTTCTGTAGCACAATTTCTTGCTCATGGTTAATTCCTAAGCAGCCTGACATTTGTCTTCATTTGGCTGTAGATGTGTCCAACATCACTAAGAGAAATTCAAGCTCTAAGTTTGCAATTGCTGTCTACTTGGCATATAAACCATTACCAGGATGAAGGACCTTAGGATAATAAGACAGCTTTCTTAAATGGCTCTCATCATGACAGCATGTAAACGAGCCAACGAAATTGTCATCCCATCCAGAGTCCCTATAATTCTTTCCTATGTAGAAATCCAGTGGTATTCTGGGTAATTATTAACTAGAACCAGTCTTGGGAGACCTAATGGCTTTACGAGACTTCGGAACCATAGTACATGCAATTCCCAGGGGAAATTGCAGCAAAACGGCATGTTTATAGCAGCAGTTAGCATTACATGCTCTAAACCAGTTGGATCATTCAAAATTACATAGGGGATAAGGTAGTTTTCAAAAAGTCTGTGTGGAATATTAACTGTAACTTGAAGTTCTCGGGTATTATTCACACAGCAGCTAAGACCACTTACTAATAAGCAAGAAAAAAAAGTCACTCTGATCCAGTGAATTCTAAAAAGCAGGTGATTCTTTTGAGTGTTAGTTACAAGTGACATGTTCAGGTTTTTAATAAACATAAGACATTTTTTGAGGGGAAGCTGACTTTTTATTTAAGGTTTCAAAATTCATTAGAATTAGTCTGTGGCTTTGATTGTTGAAAATCTTTAAAGCAAATATTGGTTTGTCTGCTGAGAATCTGACACATCATTGAGGAAATAGAATAACTAGGGATTCTGCACTTATAAGGATTCTCTATACCATTCTCTGACATCCCTGCTCCCCCAGTGGGTGAGCTTCGATCCAGTTGCACAGCAAATAAGCAGTGTCTTCCATCCAGTAGTGCTGCTCCTTCTTTTTGCTTTGTGCTGCCTCTTGAAGGAAGCTGAAGCTTCAGAACCTCTGACCTGGAGAAGAAAAGGCAAAAGAAGGTGGACTTTTAGTAAACTTCCAGTAAACTGGGTGAATGTGCCCAGCAGAGGCTGGTTCACCCCATTAACCATTCTGCTAAAATGAAATTGTTCAGACATGCTTCGGAAGCACAGGAGCATCTGCATTCAATGCCTATTAAACATAGCCCTTGAGGGTAGTTTTAAAAGACTTTATTAAGAATCAGAGGAAGATGGAATTAAACTATTCTTGGACTTGGGCATTAATAATTAAACAAACATTACTTATAGCTTTTTGTTAAAATTCAAGATGTCTGTAAAACATGTGCGGACACAGTCTACTTTGGCCATAAAATCTGCCTTCTCCACTGACACTGATTATGTGCTTGATTTTCCAGTGTGGGCCCCTACTCAGGGCAGCAAATCCTGCATTTGGACACTTACGTTGGTGCTTAGGTTTATAAGTGTCAGTTTTACATGCTTAAGCACTGGGCCAAAGTTGAAATTCACCCTGTTGAGCAGAGTTGGTGCAAGGCTCTTCAGGGAACTTAACCCCCACTTAAGCTTTTAAAGTCAGCGCTAAGCAAGGATTTAAGTATCTCTAGGTCTTTGTGAGGGGTCCTCTGCACTGGGATGACTGAATGGAGTGTCATATTAGCAGTAATACTTAGCACTGCTATTGCTTTTCACAGGTTTAAATCACAAACACAGATAAATTAGACCTCATAATACCCTCATAAGGCAGGTATTACCCCCATTTTATACGTGGGGACACTGAAGCAGAGAGATTGTGTCTTGCCCTAGACCATGCTGCAAGGCCAGTGGCAGAATTAGAATTAGATTTTAGTACATTGGGTAGCTAACCTGGAGCTCAGTCAACCTGAACAGGGGTTTTTAGGAAAATGCCTACTGGTGGTATACATTCTACCCCTTTCAGGTAACAAAGATGAAGTTCTGTCAGAGACTGAAATCAAAGGAGGTGCTAGAACAGAGTGACAAATTAAAGAGCAAGAAATTCAGAAGGGACTTAATGAAGTGGCTGAACTGTTAACAATCTCATTACAATCAGCTGTTATCCTGAAGGGTTGGAAGATCACAAAGGTTGTACCTATTTATTTTTAAAGGCATTGGGATGAACCTGACCTAAGATAAAATGGCTGAAACCCATACCCTGAAATGGAATTATAAAACATCTAGATGGTTAGATGTAACGAGGCGTAACCAACGTAACTTCTGCAAAAGCAAATCATGCCTCACTAATCTGTTTGAATTCTTTGAGCCTTTCAACAAAATAAAAAGGTAAAGGAAAACCAGTTGCTATAACTTGCTTAGACTTTTTCAAAAATCCTTTGACTAAGTAAAGTGCTATTGTGGATTAGACATTGGCTACAGAAGATTGAAGAACTTCAGACAAAACTAGGAAAATAGGCAGCATGATGGTGGATTACATTCATTGTTGACAAATGCAAGATAATATACATTAGAATGAATACTTTGAAGTATTGGTATATACTGCTGGGTTCCAAATATATATAATCACTCAGGAAAGAGAGCTGGGGGTCATTGTGGACAGCAAAATGAAAACTTCTGGCCAATATGATGCTGTGATCCCCTCCACCCCCCCCCCAATTGTTACAATGTGGGATTGAAATACTGAAAATATTGTAATGCCAGGTGTAAATCAGTGGTAACACACTATTCCAATCGTGAGGGCGATTTAGTTCTGGCCACCCTGCATCCAAAAGGATGTAGCAGCAGTGGAATGATTAGATGCAATTGTAAAGACTGGGTTTTACTGTAGAGAGGAAATGAATAAGAGGGGACATGACAAAGTTGTGCAGAATAGTGAATGGTCTGGAGAAGATAATTTAGGCACTCCTATTTACCATCTAAAATAATACAAGAGCAAAAAATACATGAAATGAAACTTCCCCTATGGGCTGATTATCCCATAATTCTCCTCTTGAAGGTTTCCTGCATGTTCCTTTGAAGCATCTGATATTGGCCACTTTGTGAGACAGGATATGGAACTACATGGACTGTCAGTGTGATCCATTTTGGCAATTTCTATGTTCCAATGACCACACTGCCTCTTTGCTGCTCATGTTCAGGAATTAGGTTCCCATAACTTTATTTAAAAAAAATATATAGAGATTTAATATTTTTCACCGGGACGTTTTCTAACTTAAATCATTCATTGCTGCTGTTGTGCACTTTACCTGTTGAGATGGTTCACAGCTCACAAGAATTCTTATTTAAATGTATACAAAAGCAAACCAAATCCAGTTTTACTTAATAAATCTAGTTCTCTTCAAATACGTCTGGGGAACTGATTTTGTTCCATGCAAGCTGGAATATTCCTTGCACTTAACGCACTCTCTTAAACATATATCAAAAGAAAATGAGAGTAAAACACTTAGAAAATTGGTCCTACTAAAACAGTTTTGTAACATGATCTTTTCATACAAGCCTTTCAAACACTTCCCACAGTTATATGCATCCACTCAAGTGTTAGAAACAAAACTGTATATAGAGTAATGGAAAGGCTGGTGCCAAGTTAAAAAGATAAGTATCATGGAGAGCTTTTGTTTAATCTAACACAGCTGCTGTCAGTTTCTAAGAAACTACATCAGTGCTGGCTCCTTGTGTACGTGCACGCGCACCAGGCAAGTAGATCAAAATGTAACAGAAAAGGGCATTATTTAGAACTGTCTGTTAGGGAAATAGCTGAATAAAACTGCTAAAAAAATGCTTCCAAGAATAATGTTGGGTGTACAAAAACGAATGATATACACCTCTACCCCGATATAATGCGACCCGATATAACACGAATTCGGATAGAACGCGGTAAAGCAGCGCTCCGGGGGGGCGGGGCTGCGCACTCCGGCGGATCAAAGCAAGTTCGATATAACGCGGTTTCACCTATAACACGGTAAGATTTTTTGGCTCCCGAGGACAGCGTTATATCGGGGAAGAGGTGTATTTCATTTACGATCTACAGTGATCCTTAGCTTAGCAACAGTTAGCTTTCCTATCAAAATGGAGGAGAATGGTAACCTTCAGAATCGGACCTGCCATTCATTTGTTCTGTACTAAATCATAATCTTGAAATCTATAACAGTCCTTTTAAAATACGGCAATCATTTAGGTTGTGAAATGTTAGTTTGTGGTACAGCTTTCAGTTAAAATCCAAATGATTTCCATATTCATTTTTTTTTCCAGATGTTTTCACAACATTCATATGCGGGGCAACACATCAAAGGCATTACTTAAAGGTTTCTGTTGAAAGGCCTGTTTAAAATAATTGTCTGAGAAAACTCAAACTAAAATGTTGTTGTTTTTCTAAATAGCTAAAATATAACTCTGTTTAGAAGTTTGAAAAAGGCTTCTCGCCAACTCTCTGAGTAAGAGGAATCAGCAGCATTTGTAAGTGAATCCAGGGTCCCGTACTGCCCTCTTGAATGCATAATAACTGTTGCTAAGATTTTAAAAAATGGCTAGTGATTCTGGGTGCCTCAGGTTTGGGCACATATCTTGACTATGGATACCTTAAAGGTGTATGATTTTCAGAAAGTTCTGAGCAACCACATTGTGAAAATCAGGCCACTTCAAGGTTGGGCGCACTCTATTTTGGGCACCTCAATTTTTTGGGTGCCCAATTTACCAGTCATTTTTGCAATGATGGTCTTTAGTACCACTGTTGTAAGCTATAGTGTGCTGGGCCATTTACTGTGGAATGGAGTGTTTTTTGTTTATAAGGGATGTATATTATATATTATTTTTCAGAAATGCAACCTTTCCCTCAACTTTTAAACAAAAATAATCTAGTACTCAATTCTACAAACACTTCAATGGCAGTAAACACTACATCTGGTAGTGTTTGGAGGATTGGGCCCTGTTTGGAACATTTACATGATTTGGGCCTGTCACAGAGTAGCTGGTCCCTGTGAATAGACCAGGCCCAACTCCTCTGTTAGAGTAGGTGAGCCCAAGTAAGCTAATTAAATGGGGGCAGGGCTATAAAGACGTGTCAGAGGGCAGGAAGAGGAAGAGTGATTGGGGCAGCCTGTGCCTGGGGGGAGAGGGCCAGTGGTGGGGCTGTGGAGCAAGGGGCTAGGTGCCCAGAAAGGTTGCCCTGGACTGGACCCAATGTTCCTGAAAAGAAGCAGAGCTGGCTGGGACTGGAAAACTGCAAAAAAAATTGGATCATCAAAAACCCTTGGGAGGGTGTCTATGAAACCCTAGGGTAAGCTAAAGGACTGTTTGTTTGTTTTTACTTGCGTGTGTTGGGACAATAAATATTCTTAAAGAAGATGGGGTGGGGCAGCATGTGTTTGGAAGCTGGGGAGAAGCCCTGCCCTGTGACATATGGTGGAGAATGTGGGCACTTATACAAAGGAAGAGTGAAGTGGACCTTTGGTGCCCAGTGAAGAGAGAGCCCCACCTGCAATACTGAGTGACCCCACACAGTTTGGGAGCTAAGGGGGGAAATGGAGGAGGTGATTTGCCTGTTAGTAATGGGGCTGCAGCAGCAGGACAGCTGCGATACAGTGGCAATAAGAACTGCAGCAGCAGACTCAGGCTCTGCTCATGCAAATGATGGTGAACCAGCAGAAACATCAGGAGAAACAATTTGCTGCACCACAAAGGTGGCAAGAAGCCCACTTTTAAACAGTTGGAGCAAGAGACGCCAGGCAACATGGTTGGTGATGGGACTGTGAGGTTGCTGGCCCCGGGCCTGGTGAAGTTGGGACCAGAAGATGACCACAAGGCCTTCTTTCAAACACTTGAGAGAGTGATGAGGACAGCGAGCTGGGAGGAATTGACATGGGCAGCCTACAGAGCACTATTCCTGATGGCTGAGGCATAGGCAGCTTACTGGGAAGCAAGTGATGATGAACAGGTGAACTCCTATCTGGTAGTGAAGGCAGCCATTCTGGACCGATTAGGGTGGAGTCCTGAGGCATATAAACACAGATTTCGAGTTGCTTTGTTTCTGTGACAAGCACAACCATAGGTAGTGGCCCAGAAGTTATGGGACCTTGCAGCCTGGTGGGTCTGCTCCAAAGACCAGCTCGATAGAAAGGATCATGGACCAAATTGTCCTGGAGCAGTTTCTAAAGGTTCTACCTTTGGGATCCAGAGCAGGGTAAGGCACTTTCAGCTGGCCTCAGTCGGGGAAGCTGTTGAACGAACAGAGACCTTCTTTGAGGCTGAGCGACACAAGCGGCTGGGTGGCATGGCAAACTGAGGGAAGCTCCCCAGGGGGAAGACCTCAAGTGGCCAAAAGTTGGGGGATACACAAGAGCTCCACGGGCCCCAGGTAGTTCTACAATTTAATGGAAACACGCCTGGGCATGGCAAAGGGGGCCCCCTAGAATGCTTCAGATGTGGCCAGCCTGGGCATTTCAGACAAGAATGTTGAGTCTGTGTGTGAGTGTGATTATCTAGGCTGTTAATACAGCCAGTCTAGGGTTGGAGTCCATTTGGAAATGTTAAGGGGGCTTGGCCATATGTGTTATCAGTAGGTTGGGAGAAGTGGTGCTTGAGGAACTCATAGACTCAGGTTGTAGGTGCACTCTTGTCAGAGAAAATGGGGTGAGGGTAGACCAACAAGGTAGACCAACATCTGCTGGTATGCATCTCATGTATCCAGGGTGAGACCCATGTCTACACCACAGCAGAAGTTGAGCTGGAGGTCCAGGGCCGGAGAACTCAGCTGCACATGGGTGTGGTCAAGGAGCTACCCTGGCCAATAATTCTGGGGAGAGATTGGACAGGTTTCTCAGCCCTCATGCAGCGGGAAGTAGAACAATAGCCCAGGACAGGGACGGTCTGGGGTTGACTGGAAAAGGAAATAAGGGGCTGAAAGCTGGAGTAAGGATGGTGAAGGGGAGTGAAAAGGGAGCATGCGACCATCCCCAAGGCCTGCAGGAGCAGCTTAAATCTTGCCAATAAGAATTGGAGGAGGTAAGCACTTATGAGGAAAGATTATTAAACAGTATGTTCGGAACAAAAGTTAGCCTGGGTTCAGGGGGAGGCTGAGAAAGAAACAGCCAGTGGTGAGCTGGAGCCGGTTCGCACCGGTTCACAAGAACCGGTTGCTAAATTTAGAAGCCGGTGTATAACCGGTTCCTAAAGGGGCGGGCGGGTGGGCAAACTCCGTTCCGCGGGCCACATCCAGCCCGCGGGACCGTCCTGTCTGGCCCGCCTGAGCTCCCATCTGGGGGGGCCAAGGCTCCCCCGGCCCCTCCCCCCCTCTCGCAGAGCCGCCGGAGCCCTGGGGGAAGCGGCTGGGCTCCAGCGGCTATTTAAAGGACCGGGGCGGCAGAGGCAGCTGGAGCCCCGGCCCTTTAAATAGCGCCTGGAGCCCCCCACTACCCCAGGGCTCTGGGGGCTATTTAAAGGGCCCGGGGCTCCCCTGCTTCTACCGCCCCGGTCCTTTAAATAGCCGCCAGAGCCCTGGGGCAGTAGAAGCAGCGGGAGCCCCGGACTTTTTAAATAGCCCCCAGAGCCCCGCAGCCCTACCCCAGGGCTCCAGCAGTGGGGCTCTGGTGGCAATTTAAAGGGCCTGGGGCTCCAGCCCCTGCTGGGAGCCCCAGGCCCTTTAAATTGCCCCCTGGGGAAGCCGGGCCATCCTGGTATGCCGTACAGGGGCATACCGGCTTACTTTCACCTCTGGGTAAGGGGGTGGGGCTGCAAGCTCCAGTGGTTGCGTGGCATCCTTACACAGCAGCATGGTAAGGGGGCCAGCCGGGGCTGGGAGGAGGGGTTGGATAAGGGGTAGGAAGCGGTTGGAGGGGGCGGAGGTTATGGGGAGGCGGTCAGGGGACGGGGAAGGGGGGGGTTGGGTAGGCGTGGGAGTCCCCGGGGTCTGTCGGGGTGGTGGTGGATGGGGTTGGGGCAGTCATGGGACAGGGAGCAGGGTGAGTTGGGTAGGGGGTGGAGTACTGGGGGGCAGTTAGGGTGGGGGGTCTCGGGAGGGGGTGGTCAGGGGACAAGGAGGGGAGGTTTGATGGGTTGCGGGTTCTGAGGGGGGCAGTCGGGGGCAGGACGTGGGTTGGGGTCGGATGGGTAGGTGGCGGGGGGAGACAGGCATGTGGGGCTTGTATTCACCGCGCGGTTCCCTACCAGGTCTTCGGCGGCACTTCGGCGGCGGGTCCTTCACTTGCTCCGGGTGAAGGACCTGTCACCAAAAACCCGGAGTGAGTGAAGACCCCCTGCCGCCGAAGTGCCGCTGAGGACCCGGTAGGGAACCGGTTCTTAGGATTTTGGAAGCTCATCACTGGAAACAGCAATGCTTAATCCTATAGCAAGAATTGGCCTGTCTCCAGGTAGAGAAAAGTACTAGGGAATGACAGGTTTCAGAGTAGTAGCCATGTTAGTCTGTATCCGCTAAAAGAACAGGAGTACTTGTGGCACCTTAGAGACTAACAAATTTATTTGGGCATAAGCTTTCGTGGGCTACAGCCCACTTCATCAGATGCATAGAATGGAACATATAGTAAGAAGATATATATACATACAGAGAACATGAAAAAGTGGAAGTAGCCATACCAACTGTAAGAGGCTAATTAATTAAGATGAACTGTTGTCAGCAGGAGAAAAAAAAACTTTTGTAGTGATAATCAAGATGGCCCATTTTAGACAGTTGACAAGAAGGTGTGAGGATACTTAACAAGGGGAAATAGATTCAATATGTGTAATGACCTAGCCCAGGGGTCGGCAACATTCGGCACGCGGCTCGCCAGGGTAAGCACTCTGGCGGGCCGGGCCAGTTTTATTTACCTGCTGACGCAGCAGGTTCGGCCGATCACGGCCCCCACTGGCCGCGGTTCGCCGTCCCGGGCCAATGGGGGCGACGAGAAGCGGCGCGGGCGAGCAATGTGCTGAAGAGTGCCGGAGGGGGCTCAGGGCAGGAGGTTGGGGTGTGGGGTGTGGCAGGGGGCTCAGGGCAGGGAGTTGAGGTGCAGGAGAGGTGCGGGGTGCGGCAGGGGGCTCAGGGCAGGAAGTTGGGGTGCAGGAGGGGCGCGGGGTGCGGCAGGGGGCTCAGGGCAGGGGGTTGGGGTTCGGGGTGTGGGCTCCAGCCTGGCGTCGCTTACCTGGAGCGGCTCCAGGGTGGCAGCAGCGCGCAGCGGGGCTAAGACAGGCTCCCTGCCTGCCCTGGCCCCGTGCCGCACTGCTCCCAGGAGCGGCCAGCACCACATCTCTGTGGCCCCTGGGGAAGGGGGGAGGCAGAGGGCGCCGCGCACTGCCCTCGCCTGCGGGTACCCCCCCCCAGCTCCCATTGGCCGCGATTCCCCATTCCCGGCCACTGGGAGCTGCGGGGGGCAGTGCCTGCAGGCGAGGGCAGTGCACGGAGCCCTTTGCACCCCCTCCCCATCCAGGGGCTGCAGGGACGTGGTGCTGGCCACTTCTGGGAGCGGTGCGGGGCCCGTGGAGCCACAGGGGTGGCAATCCCGCAGGCCAGATCCAAAGCCCCGACGGGCCGGATCCGGCACGTGGGCCGTAGTTTGCCCACCCCTGCTTTAGAGATTACTAAAGCTAGTTCTGCATTTAAAAGACTGGCTTGCACTACGCTGTACATTTGCTGCTTAAACTTTGAACCTGTAAACCATCGAGCATCTTCTACTACTGTGAAAATCTTTTCTCATAGATGTGGGTGAGTGTCGGGCTGGTGAATTGGGAAATGTTGATAGCTATGGTGTTTCACATCTGGAGATCTGGTTTTAATTTAGCTTTCAACCCTATGCACATTCAAGAGCTTACTAGTAAAAATAATTCTTTCCATAAAACTCTGCTCTGTCATGGCTTGGCACTACTGACTGTCTCTGCTTAGATGAGATTCAGGATGAAGCTAAACCATATCTTGAAGTCTTCCTATAGTTATTACTAAAGGATGTTCTAACTAGCCTCTGAACTACAAAGTTAAAGATAAATTCAGCTTCTTGTGGATAGGGATTCCTGAGATGGGATGAAAGCATATAGGTATGCTCAGGTACCCCCAAATGTGAAGCACTTGGGGGGAGCACAATAGGCAAGGTGTTTTATTTAATCTTTCTGCCCAACCCAGGAACTGGGGGGGGGAGGCACATCTTTGTTTTGTCATTTTTGGGAATGTCAGCTGTGAAACTAGAAAGAGAGATGAGTTTTGAGCAGGGGACTGAGAATTAGGCACTTTGGAGGTCAAATCCCAGAACAGACATCAACTTCTGGGGCTTGCATCAAGTCTCCTAACCTCTTTGCCTCAGTTTCCCCAAATGTTGTAAGGCCAATTACTGTTTCTTCAGCCCTGAACAAAAAGTATGACGCAGTACTGACTGCACACCGCTCTAGAAAGGCTCATTTCCTGAAGGCGGGGAAAAATGACAACTCCCATTGTTTCAAGGAATTTGGACCAATTTGAAGTGTGAACCAGGGAGCATCAGTCCATCCATGCTAGTACTTCAAAGCCTTCCACTTTGGTTTCTCTAAAATATCTTTGCCATTTCATTTTTGTTTTGAAAAACTGCTTTTTCCTACCCCCAGTTCTTCCACTTCATTAACTCATCTGTTCTATCCTCTACCCCCTCTTTACCATTCTGCACCCCCTGCCCAAAACATACTTTGCTGCAAGACCCAACCTATTCTGATGGGCTCTTCTGTGTCAGATTAGACTGAAGTATCAAAGGAAGCAGTAACAGGGTTGACAAATGGAGAGTTCAAATAAATCTGATTTCATAGATTCATCGATTCCAAAGCCAAAAGGGACTATTATGATCACTAGTCCAACCTCCTGTATAACACAGGCCAGAGAACTTCCCCTAAATAATTCCTACAGTGTATTTTTTAGAAAACCATCTAACCTTGATTTGAAAATTGGTAGTGATGGAGTGTCCACCATGATCCTTGGTAAATTGTTCCAATGGCTAATTACCCTCACTGTTAAACAATTGTCTTATTTCCAGTCTGAACTTGTCTAGCTTCAACCAGCCATTGGATCGTGTTATACCTTTCTCTGGTAGATTCAAGAGCCCAATTATTAAACCTCGGTTCCCCATGTAGGTACTTGCAAGCCGTAATCAAATCATCCTTTAGCTTTCTCTTTGTTATGTTAAATAGACTCCAGAAGCTCAATCACAATCAGGCATGAATTCTAACCCTTTAATCCATTCTTGTGGCCCTTCTCTGAACCATCTCCAATTTATCCACATCCTTCTTGAATCATAGGCACCAGAACTGGACACACTATTCCAGTGCCAAATACTGAGGTAAAATAACCTCTCTAGTCCTGCGTGAGATTCCCCTGTTTATGCATAAGAACGGCCATACTGGATCAGACCAAAGGTCCACCTAGTCCAGTATCCTGTCTTCCAACAGTGGCCAGTGCCAGGTGCTTCAGAAGGAATGAACAGAACAGGTAGTTTTCAAGTGATCCACCATCTGTCACCCATTCCCAGCTTCTGGCAGAGCAAGAGCATTAGCCTTTTTGGCCACAGTGTCACACTGGGAGCTCATGTTCATCTGATAATCTACCCTCTCCCTCCATCCAAAAAACAACAACAACAGATCTTTTGAATTTGATCATGTAATCTGGATTAAATATCAGAGGATGGGGGGTAGGGGCATTATTCATTGTTCTGGAATGTCTTGCTAGGGATGCAGCATTATATGTCTGACGGTCAGAAGCAACCAGGGCAGGATAAAGAAAAAAGGCTCGGTGGACCAATAAACTGAGGATGATGCCCTGTGTCAGGGACCCAGCATGTTGTTCGAGAGACAAGGGGGAAAGCTGAAGAGGTACAAAGATAATTTCTAATTCAAAAACTGACCGAAATGGGAGAAGCTATGGAACAGTCTGAGCTGTTGCACAGCCAACTCTACTTTCAAGATCAAAGGGGTACAGCTGCAAGCCTTTCTGTTTACAGAGCAAGTGGGGGACAGCTAATATTTGCTGATCTTCCTGCAAGAATGTGTGCCCAGTTTCTTTACAACTGTAGCAAGATGCCAGGTTTCAGGGAGAGTGAGGAAGGTTCTAGACAGAAAGTCTGCACTGAAGCAGAAGAGACAGAATGGCTTTAGGGATAATAACATTTCTTGCTCAGTGTTGGAAGAAAGTGTGTCTTTCTGTGATTCTTTACCATTGCCACATGACCCTGAATTCCCTTAGGAGCGTGATTCAAGTAACGGGCTAAGTTCTGACTTGATTTTCCCCTCCTGGTTAGGCTACATAATAGGACCAAGTCAAGCAGGAAAGAAGTGCTTTTCATGGGTGCTTACTCATGCTTCCTAATTCACACTGGTGGGATACACAGCCAATGCCCCACTATCACCATGTTTACTATAACTGATGCAGCACTGGGTGGAAAGGGGCACGGGCATGGCAAAGCTAGTCAGGGACAGAATAAAGCAAAAACACTGATCTTATGATTTTGAGTCGTGTGCTTTAACCACTAGACAGTTTTTCTTTATGCAGCAGCACAATGTAATACAAAACACAGGCACTAATTTTGAACGTGCAGAGGTGTCTGAGTTTTAACCAAGTGGGACTAAGCAGCCCAACCATGACACTTTGTACTGCCATAATAAAGCCTCATTGGAGGAAGTTACACTTTTTAAAGGGTGGGTTCAATTCTTTTTCATTAGTATTCACAAACCGTCTAACAGGGTTTCATCAATAGGGAGAGGAGTGAATAAACAGCACATTTGTGTGGGGCAAAGATCACAGGGGAAAGTGGCTCTGAAGATTCCTGGGAAGCATTTGTGTACCATGCTGCGGCAAGGTTTCCATAGTGACAGTCAAACAGTCCACATTCATTTTAAGGCCTTTGTACTGAGGATAATGGGCAGCTTGATAGAGGGAAAATCCAAGAGCAGAGAGTTTGCAAAGTGTTGGACCTCAGAATAATGTCTGTGACTAATTGGCTTTTAATTAGTGCTCCTGTCATTGTTACGGAAACTTCTAACCGCAACACAAAGCACCTGTTTTTGCCACTGACCAAACTTTTAAATTTTTCTTGTTTAATCCAAGGCTAGCTCTAGGGAATTGTTTGGCATCATAATCATAGATTCTTAACCATATTGTCTAAAAGAATGCATGTCTGTAGTATGTGGGTGTGTACATAGCAGTATATGTTGATGTGAAAATACTATATAATTTCAGAGGTGGGAAAAACAGAAGGTATTTTTGGTTTTGTAAAGCTAAAATTAGGACTGATCCTGCTACCATTTTATCCAGACTTTCAAAGTTCAGGGATTTCACAGAGTGGTTTTAGTTCTGGGCCATCTCTAATAGGGAAGGAACTACACCTTTAAGAGATTATGTATTACCACCATACATTTACAGCTTCTCAACACATATCAAGCAGTTAAAATATCATGGTATAGCTTCATATTGGCGCTAAATAGGTGTGTGGTCTAACAGGATTCCCTTCCCCCTCCCACACTCTTAAAACCCCAAGAAGCAGTGCCTTTCCTTCCAGCCGAAATAGTACGAATGTACCTCCCACAGCCCATCCAGAGTGATCCAAACATTGTTCAGAGGGTTATTAGCTGATGCCCTCCACTCCCTCAGCATGCTGTCCCTGCAGCTCTGCACTCTTCCAAATCCCAGCCTCAAGTTCCTTCCACTTTCACAGTCCAAAGATGGCCAAACGTTTTCTTTAAACCTCTGTTGCATCACACCCCAAATAAACAAATTAAAACCTTTTATGCTAAGTTTTAGTCTCTCTTTTAGGGCCAAATTTTAAACCCCTAAAAATAGGGCAGGTTTTGTTTGTTTTTAGCAGTCTTTGGTGCAGTAGCTATAATGAGGGAGACCAGATGTCTTGGAGTTTTAATGATTTGTGAATAAAACTGTCACGAGGGGAAATTTGGTCTCTGAAATAAGGGTCATAATTCTGGGGTGTCTTTGTTATTTTCTGCTTATGCTAATTTTCTTGTTAATTAACATAGATTAACATAAGCAGAAGAAAACAGAAAACTGTTATTCAGAGCAGGGTTTGAATAGAGTGCAGTCAATAAGGCACAGGACCACTTTACAGAAAACTCTGGGGAAAATGACCTTGCTGACTGCAACTTTTCCTGCTCAATCATTCTACTTGTTTGCATGTGCCTTCAGATGAGCAAATGTAACAGGCTGTGCTGCCACGCGTGATCGCATAAGATAGGAGAATAATCATGCTTTGCGCTCTCGTAGCTCTCTACATATCGAAAGGTCAGAGAGAGACTGAGGGGGAGCGACGGGCTCACGTCACACGAGGTACGTCTACACAGCATTTTGGAACGAGCCTCCCAGCTTGGCTTGACAGACTTGTGTCAGCGGGGCTCACGTGACAGCTCTTTGAAGTTGTGGCTTGGCGGGGAGCTTGGGCAGTCAAGCCTAGGGAGGGGGCTGGCTGTCCAATTGGAATGACATTCTTTCCCCATACATATAGGAGTGAGCGGTTGCCTTTATGGGGACAAGCTTAGCCTGGCTCCTGCTGGCTGGCCCCTTTGGCTCAAATGTTAGAGTGGCAGCCTTTGGTTCATGAAGGTCCCAGTTCAAGTCTCAGCTGTAACATGCATGATGCCCTCAGAGCAAATCTAGCCACCAGCTGGGGGTACTCTGTTAATTGGGCTCTAATAGCTATAACCACCAGCTGGCTAATGTGGAGTCATCTAATAAGGGAGGGTCTTATACTGAACTACTTTGCACAGCATAATGAAATTACAGTGTAGACGCGAGTCATTTATTGTCCACAGTAGCATCTGCTAAAGAGCAAAAATGGATTGATTTGAATGTTTCCATCCCCAAAGATACATTGTCCGTAATGCCCCTGCCTCCCTTGTTGCAGAAGTTGGATACTGTGTAGTGAGGAAGGCAGGGGACTACAAGAAGAGAGAGGATGATCTCATGCTTTAGGCAGTTGAATGACACCCTGGAGAACTGTATTCTATCCCTGCCTCTGCCTGCCAGAGTTCCTTTGTGTTGCTGGACAAGTCACGTATATCACACTCTTCACAAGTGGTCACTAATTGTATTCCTCATTTTGTGGGTGCCCAGTTTGAGACCCTGACGTCTGATGTGCACTCACATTTGCAACAGAACTCAATGGGAGCTGTGCTTTGAACACGTGAAGTGCTATATAATACTTATTACTTTGAAAAATCAGCTCCTAGGCATCTTAGATTGGGGATCTGCAATTAGTGGGCACTTTTGACTTTAATCTTTAGTCTCAATTCTCCTTCTGTACAATGAGGATAATAATACCCCCTTGCCTCACAGAAGAGTTACGAAGATAAATTCATTAATGTTTGTGAAGCTGTCAGACACTATAGTGATAAGCACCATAGAAAAACCCAAGAGGAAATTAATATAGTTGCTCCGTCCATGAGCACCATCCATCCTACACACTGAATGAGGTAGGGGTCCTGTAGGAAAAAACAGTGTGTTCCTGTAAGTAAAGACTCTATCAAAATGCATACACACTAGGGGGCCGAATTAAGGTTGCACAGGCATCCTTAATTCTGGTATTTCCTAACTTTTGGGGGCTGGAATTTGCAACTTGTTTTGTTTTATTGTAGTTTTATCACAGAAATGTAGAGCTGCAAGGGACATGAAGAGGTCATCTAGTCCAGCCCCATAACCCCACCCTGCGCTGAGGCAGGATTAAGTATACCTAGACAGGTGTTTGTTCTTTAAAACCTCCGATGTTGGGGATTCCACAACCTCCCTAGGTAACCTGTTCCAGCGCTTAACTACCCAAAGTTTTCTTTCATATCTAACCTGACTCTCCCTTGCTGCAAACTAAGTTGATTACTCTAGACTAAACGTGCCCAATTCTTTAAACCTTTCTCATAGGTCTAAACCTCTTATTTTTGTTTGCTCGCCTCTGGATTCTCTCCAATTTGTTGGCATCCTTCTCAAAACATGAGTGCCCAAAATTGGACACAGTACTCTAGTTGAGGCCTCACTAGTGCTATGTAGAGTGAAACAATTACCTCCTGAGTCTTACATATTCACTTCTTTTAATGCAACCCAGCATATTTACCATTTTTTTTTGGCAGCAGCAGCATAACACTGTTCACTCAATCAATTAATTATTTATATTACATACACCCTCTGTGTGTGTGTGTGAGAGAGAGAGAGCATGTGAGCGTTTAGCATTGATGAAAGGTGCCAGATTGACAACCCTATTGACTGAAATTCTTTGTCTGTAGCACAGATATAGCACCAACAGCAACAGTGTAAACTTTCCTGTGCTCCATTGTGGCTCAACACTGAACTGAAGGAAAAACTTTTAAAGATGAGGATAGTTCAGTCTTTGCGATTATTCAGCCCTTGGCCTGCTTAGATTGCCAACAAGGTTGTCCGTTATTATTATTAAATCACTTATTTATAATATTTAGTTTAAAGACTTGTGCTGTTTAATGGAAGATGTATTTAATAACTGTCATACAACCTGCTACTACACTAAGCAGAGGTGGTAATTTTGGTAACCTCTGTACTTAGATGTGGTTAGAATTTGTATTGTACTGTGGTGACATTTTGAGTATGTATGTAGTGAAACAGACTGCTTTTTAAAAATCTGATGGATAACTGTGACTACATTGTCTTGGATGAACGCCTATCATTTCTGAATGGTCATTTAGATACTGTTGTCCCTTTAATGAATTCTTTTATGACATTACAAAAGAAATACTTTCCAGATATTGTTTGAGTGGAACAAAAAATTCCAGTGCCACACCCTGCTAGCTAGAAATTCAGATATTCATACTGGAAGTCTGTGAGTTGGAGTCGCACAGTGCAGTTTTAAGGGAAATTGGGAAATTGTAAATATCCCTATTCTTAAGGAACATTACTCACTTGTAGAACCCTTGGCATGAGCTCCCTAAAGTTTGCATAACTTCTCCCAGAGGTCCAAGCCATAAAGGTGGACTGAAGTTTCCTTCTTGTCATGGAAATGGAACTCATAGGGTCCAGTGCTACCCTTTGTGTGCTATTCCCACCTAAGGTCTAGGAAATTGAGTTTCCTCTCTGTTGTTCAGTCAGTGCATTGGGAACCCATAATGGATCACTTATGTCCACTCAGTGATGCCACATAATACATGTTATACTGATGGTTTCACAACTGCCCCAGAACCCCACCAGAGCCAGTGGATTGCCTGTGGGCTTCTATGGCAGGTTCTACTGACACTAGCATTGTGCATGCTAGCTTGTCACATTGAGTAGGAGCTGAAGTCTGTGGCTTGTCTGCACCTCAAGAACAATACAGTATATTTTGCATTAAAATTATACAGAACATTCTTTGTACTGTGTTTTTCCTAGGGTATGTCTACAATGGGGCTGGAGGTGTAATTTCCAGCTCAGGTAGACACTTCATGCTAGCTCTGATTGAGCTAGCATGCTAAAAATAGCAGTGTAGCTTCAGCAGTGCAAGTGATAGGATGGGCTCGCTGCCTGAGTACATACTAGCCTGATCAGAGGTAGTGCAGAAATGTTTACTCAAGCTGGAAATTGCTCCGCCCAGCTCCAGGGTAGACCTACCCTTGCTGCAGATATCAAACCCTCCCAAGTTGTTAAGTACACTGTTCTGAGGGGCAGACCAGGGCCGCCTGGGGGGGGGGGGCAAGTGGGGCAATTTGCCCCAGGTCCTGGGCCCCACAGGGGCCCCCACGAGAATGTCGGAGGCTTCCCCCCCCACGCCTTCGCCTCCACCTTACCTTCCCCCATCGCCTCAGCGCGCTGCGTCCAGGAGCGGCCCTGGACAGCACTGCAGCGGCGTGGCTCGGGTGGGACCTAAGGTTCCTCCCGCTCGGAGCCGCGTGGTAAGGGGGCGGGGCTGCGAGCTCCGGCGGGCCGAGCGGCAGGAGCTCCTGGTCGCGGCTCGCTGAGGCTCTGGGAGAGGGGGTAAGCAGCATGGTAAGCCCCTCTGAGCCGGGCACCCCCCCAGCCCTGACCCCCAGCTCCGAGCCCAGCCCCTCTGAGCCAGGCACCCCCCGCCCTCATTCCCCGCTGTCCTGACCCCCAGCTCCGAGCCCAGTCCCTCTGAACCGGACACCCCCCCGACCCCATCCCCCCACAGCCTTGACCCCCAGCTCCGAGCCCAGCCCCTCTGAACCGGACACCCCCCCCGACCCCATCCCCCCACAGCCCTGACCCCCAGTTCCAAGCCCAGCCCCTCTGAACCGGACACCCTCCTGACCCCATCCGCCCACAGCCCTGACCCCCAGCTCTGAGCCCAGCCCCTCTGAGCCGGACACCCCCCAACCCCATCCCCCCCCCCCCCC
>NW_020664583.1:714326-742819 GCF_002925995.2 Terrapene triunguis | reverse complement strand
CCCCCCACAGCCCTGATCCCCAGCTCCGAGCCCAGCCCCTCTGAGCCAGGCACCCCCCAACCCAGAGCCCAGCTCCCCACCCAGCTTTGGGCAACAGTAGTGCCACCCCCAGGCAGCGACAGCCCATTGGCACCAACCATCACCCAGCGACAGCCCATTATGTAATTACAAATGTATACATACCATTAAAGCATTTAATGTTTTTAAATAATGTATTTTGTGTATTTTCAAATTATTAAAAATTAATTTTTGAATGTATTTCACTGGTTATTTTTTACATTTCCAAATACATGTTACTATAGTATTGCAACTTTTTTTTATGGAAGGGGCCCCCGAAATTGCTTTGTCCCAGGCCCCCTGAATCCTCTGGGCGGCCCTGGGGCAGACAGGCTTCACTCAATATGGAAGACTACTAGATTGGCTCCACTGATCACTGAGACTGGTTTCGAAATCAGTGTCTGCTTTTTTATGACTATATCAATGGAGTTTGAGCAAGGTCTCCCTTTCCTGCAGAACTTGAGGATACTGGGCTATCTTCCCTCAGGTCAGGTTGGCCATGCACACATTTGTTGAGGACTCTGTCCCAGCAATGGGAGGTGGTTGGGAGGTTCATTTCAGATCAGCATCCAAAAGTTCATACACTTCTCCAAACTATCAGAAAATATTAATCTGCAGAATGGGCTGGAGATCTCATAGGAACAAGTTCTCAAGTGAGACCTGCAGTACTTTCTGCTTCTGGTCAGGCTGGATATACCATGAGAACAACCTCTATAGCCATTTTTGAGGCTTTCACTTTCAGTTTAGCCCAGAAGCAGGAAGAGCCAAGGAAGTGAAAATAAAAAAATTCTTAATTTTAGCATTATGCCTTAAACTTCAAAAAAGTTTCAGCTGAGGTTTGCAGTGAGGGTTCAGGATTTTATCTGAACAAGTTCCCCTACCCTTACTTTATATCAGTACAGGTCTCCAATTACAGTTGAGGCTTCAAGGCATTACTGTAATATTGCTGCTAATAATAAACTAGTATGTTAGTGGATTTGAAAATCCACAGTCAAGATTGGGGATGGGGAAAATCAGCAATGACCAAGACTTGCATTTGTTCCAGCAGGTCCATGAAATTTGCATGGGATGGTGCAGTCATAGAATCATGGAAGATTAGGGTTGGAAGAGACCTCAGGAGGTCCTCTAGTCCAACTCCCCGCTCAAAGCAGGACCAATACCAACTAAATCATCCCAGCCAGGGCTTTGTCAAGCTGGGCCTTAAAAACCTCTAAGGATGGAGATTCCACTACCTCCCTAGGTAACCCATTCCTGTGCTTCACCACCCTCCTAGTGAAATAGTGTTTCCTAATATCCAACCTAGTCGTCATATCCAAATTAATTTTGTTGCTTAGATTATTAGTGTGACTACTAATTAGTTCCCTCTAGGAAGGCCATAACCTAAAACAAATATCTAAAATAGTGTGCCATTCTAAAACACTGTGATTGTGACTATAACCAAGATGTCTGATATTAAGCATATCATTAAGATAATAAACAAAAGGACCAGAGCTTTTGCTTTTTAGAAGTCCAATTCATTTCCTCCTGCCTCTGTTTGTAAAGCAAACAAAAAGCTGCACGTATCCTATATGTAGATTAGATGTGTGTTCTTTAACTGCCAGCGACTCTCCTGTTACCACTAATGCACTAATCTTGCAGGGTGCTGGCCAGTAGAGGATAAGTATCTAATGAGTCTTTTAATGTCTCCTGTACCTAATATATAAATAAATGTTTCTGGCTAAACTGGGAGTCAATGTGTACTCTTCAATTGACTGGGGACCATATTATGTACAACTCTAGGAGCCTTAAAAACATTTGATTAAACATTATTTAATTATAACCCTGCTTTGTGTGTGCAAAACTGCAGCTATGGCCAATAGAGACACAACATAAGGTAGTGCCAGCTCCTTGGCATGCTCCCCCTTCATCCCCTGTGCTAGATACCGCAGAGTTAGGACTCTGTGAATGTGAAAGTGTGGAATAAGGTGATGGCTGCTCTTGACAGCAGCATTCTTCCCTCACACACCACAAGACAACCTGTTGAAAAGTAATGCTCACCAATTATGGCAGCTAATCCTTTGGAAAAAAAATACAGACTTCACATTCCTTAGAGGAGCTGCATTCATTGATTTCTTATAGCTCCATATTTTAAAAAGCCCCCAGAAAATAAGGCCAAAAACCTGTCAGATAAATGGCCCTTGTATTGTGCTGAGTCCTTCACAAGCAGGTCATCTTGGTGCTAATGCTGTGTGTGCGTGCCCAAAGTGCAAACAAAGTGTGTAGTTATTATAGGGCAGGACGGGAAACCTGGATTATTCTTGTCATTGCCAGAGACTTGCTATATGATCATAGGCAAGTCACAAATCCTCTGTGCCTCAGATTCTCCATCAGGAAATAGGAATAACAATTAACCCATGATGTTATGCAGCTAATGTATGTAAAGTGTTTTTAGATCCTTGGATGGAAAGCTCTACATAACTGCAAAGTACTGTTATAATACTAAACCTGTCTAATTAGACAAGCCTCCTTTGCATTTTAGCTCTGCATCTGCTGTTCTGAGGCCTGTTTGAAATTATGGTGGATAAAAATCAATTTAAAAAATCAGATGCTTTTTATTTAAATCAGATTTGTTTGATTTAAATTAAATACAGGCTTATTTTTTTAAAAAAATAAGCCTATTTAAAATTAAATTTAAAATTGACAACTGATGCCAAGACTTAAACTTACTAATATATTTAATTTAGATTACTTTAATATACAAAATAATATTAAGCAAAACATGTTTGCTGCCAAGTTTGAAAGAAGGTAAGACCACTGAACTTGTGGAAGTCACTAGCTAGCCACCTAGAATCAGAGTTTGTTAAAGTGCTAAACCGACTTTTGACAGCAGTAGCTTCTTCTGCAGGTGCAGAGAGAATATTTTCTTCATTTTAGTTTATTCAGCTAATTCAGTTAAAGGACTAGTTCATTCAAAGTTAAGAAACCAATTTGGAGTTGGAAAAGCAGGAGAACTTCTTTTTCTTTTCCAATTTAGGAATTAAAAAAAAAAAAAACTGAGAGGATGAGATCTACTAGTTCTAAAATCTTGAAATACATGGTGACCAGAAACAATCAGTTCAGTTAACTAATTATAGGCACTTCCTTTGTTTAATAAATCAGTAAGTTTTAAATGCAAAACATGTTTTTATAAACTTTTTTTCTTATGTTTCCAGCACATTTAAAGTATTCTGATTTAATTAAAAAAATTAATATGGTTTTTCTGCATTTTTAATTCCATTTGAATTTCCATCCAAATAGTTTGGCACAAATCACAAGTAAAAAATTAATCTAGTAAATAAGAACTGCATCTAACATAATGAAAACATAAAAAAATAAGAATCTGAAAAAATGTAGGAAGCTATATAGTTGCTTAAATACATAGATATAGTGTACCCTCCAGGTTAGCAAAAGACTAATGTAAAGGTTCTATTTAGGCTATAATATAAAGGCTAGTGTAGAAATTATATTTAGTTGCAAATCACTGTATTTTAGTGGGTATCAGGCAATGAGAATCAACTTCTTCAGGAAAACAACTAAAAAGTACAAATGCTTCAACAGGATGATTTAAATCAAGGTTTCCTGCTTGCCAATTAAAATCCATGATTTAAATAGCTTTGATTTAAAGCAATCCACTGTTTGAAATAGTTTAAACTTGCCAGACAGCAGCCTGGCCCCCACTCTACTGCTCCTATGCTGCTGTGCTAGGTTAATCACAAACAATTGCACTTGCCTTTACTACAATACTGAAGTTGAATTCCTGCTAACCTTTATATGTTATGTGACAACGAATTACAATGGAGATCTGAAAAATACTGCTTATTCTTCCCTCTATGTTAATTATGATCCCACCAGTCTAGCTGTGTTTTATCAGCAATTCTATCCCTCTCCCAGTTGATCTCTTACTGGTCATGCAGTTGAATTAGAAACATAATGTTAGGATTGTTATGTTGGAGAGTGAAAACACATACAGCATTACATTGCCTGATACATCTCCCTAATACAGGGTCATGGCCCCATATTGTACTTTGTAGTGCTTTGTCTAGACTAGTTTTAAATATCTCTATTGATGGGTCTATTTCTCAATCTAATGAATCTCAAGGCTTGTCTACGTGGTGTTCTAGTCTGCACCAGAGGGATGTAAATTGTAGTGTGCACTGGCATGTCATGCACTTCCTGGTCTGTGTGCACTCTGCTGGAGCAGAGTTAATATAGTCCTGTTTCGAATAGTACTACGTTAACGCTCACTAGGGAACTAGTGCATACCAGCAGGGTTCATAGGGGCCGGTTAGTGCATGACATGCTAGTGCACTGTACAGTTTACAGCCCTGTAGTGCAGACTAAAGCACTGTGCAGACAAGCACCCCGTGTATGAATGTATTTCTTATATCCATCTTAAATTTTCCCTCTATTTCAACTCATTACTGTTATGTCTTATAAATAATAATAATGCCTAAATAATTCCTTTGCCTGCCAAGGCCCCAGTCCAGCAAAACACTTAAGCAGGTGTATAACTTTAAGCACGTGACCATTGAAGTCAAATACATATGAGTTAATTTGTGCTTCATGATGTCAATGGGACTAATTGTGTTTAAAGTTAGGTGCCTGCTTATGTGCTGTGCTTGATCAGAGCCGTGGGCCCAGATTTTTAAAGGTATTAGGCGCCTAACTCCCACTGGTAGTTAAACACCTAAATACCTTTAACTACCTGGCCATTCATGTTTACATCCTTCAAGTCGCTGATTTGATCCAAATTCAGACTGTTTGTGCAAATTCATTTGCCAACTCTCCTCAAACTCTTCTCTTTAGACATTGGATTTCAGTTTTCATAACTTAATATATTGCACACATTTATATGGTGCCCACTGGCATGTGGTTCCACAAATGGATTAGAAATATAGCAGTGTTCTATTCAAGGAACAGTACTTTCCTCTACCATCCAGTAACACCTGGGATTCATGGGGTGGTCATGTGTAACATCATTACACTTTTGTGGGAAATCAATACAAATTAACCCTTAATCATATGTTATCGACTTTCCCTGTAACCTAAAAATGTTGAAGATACTAGCTGAGAGAGTTCTGACCTTTATTCAAAGGCAATAAAGGGCCTCGGAGGCCATAGTTAGGAAGAACAATTTAAATTGAAATAATCATTAGGGATTAAAAACTATGATTGACACATTTTTCTGAAAGAACAGATAAGGTGGATGTCATAAACATAGGACATATCTCAATACATCAATTGACCAGTGAAGTCAATGGGAGTCATCCATAGAAACTCATGAGAGAATATGGTCTTATTCAAGGGGTTACAGTCTTAAAAGGTATGCAACCTGAAATTAAGCAACAAGCAAACGCTAAGGAGGGTGAAGAAATATTTCTTTATGAAAACAGTGATTTGTGTAGGGAACAGGCCACCAAAAACAACAACAGAAGATGCAACTGTAAGATAGTTAGCCAAATCCCTGAGGCGTGGGGAAATTACAGGGTACAAATGCTATATTAGTGTCTAGCTCTTGATGGGTCACATGGCTTTCTTCTCTCCTAAAATGTTACTACATTGCTACGGTCAGCTATCTGATCTCTTCTTTGGGAATGTATGTACAGTCACAGAATGAGGCCATGCTTTTTTGATTCTAGGATCTGTCATAGGGACTGTCACTCACTACAGGTCTGTACAGTATCGAGCTCAATGAGGCTCTGACCTACTTGAGGCCAGTAGGCACTACCGCAATACAAATAATCAAAACAATAGTCTCTGATATAAAGTGTAAAGCCCAGTGGTGTCCTTCTTTATCCAATGGAAAGTGGCCACTGACACTGCACAGTTGTGATAACATTCCAAGATTGTCTCAGGCTCTGCATGTTTAGACTGTAAACTCTGTAGGGCAGGGTCAGTGGCTTCCTATCTTCCCATGTGTTTGTACAGCACATGGTACCATGAGATCCTAATTCTGATCAGGGCCTTTGGGCAATACTACAATATAAATAATATATTAACTGGTCAATTTTTCCTGGAAAATTGGACTGATAGAGGGTTTTTCAAGACAGTTACCAACACATTCTATTTTTCCTTATTCTTTCAACTATATTTCAATGAACCAGGAGAAAACCTGATTTAGCAGCAAGGCAGCCCACTGGAAACTGCACAAAAATAGCACAATAATAGAATAAAAAAAAGAGAGGAAAACATCTTCTGTCCCTTAATGCTTTAATATCCAGCCTCTTGAAATCTCCACGCATCCAGCTAAAATACAGCAAATTTCATCCAGGTTCCATGGAGCCTAGCAGACTGTCAGAAACCAGAAACAGATGCTGAAATTATGTTGCAATACTTCAATTGCCTTTTTCTCTTTTTTTCTATACTGGAATTTCTAACTTCACAGTCTGGAAATGAGGATGTCAAAAGCAAACTGGAGTGCAGCTTGGAAAGAAAGCAATTCAAATTGTAACACCGCTAAGTGTAATTCTGTTTTGACCACTGTAAAATCAAGGCACGTAAAAACTTACTGACAGTAAGGCTATGTCTACATTACACAGCTTTTAGCAACACGGCTGTGTCGTTACAGCCGGGCCGCTAAACGGCACGCAGTGTAGCTGCAGTTTGTCAGCTCTCTTGCTGATAAAGCACTGTTCACACCAGCGCTTGTCGTCAGTAAAACTTTTGTCTTTTGGGTGTGTGTGTTTTTTTTTAACACCGCTGAAAGACAAAAGTTTTGTCGTTCAGTTGCCAGTGTAGACATAGCCTAAGGTACATTAAAAAAAATAGTCATTATAATATTTAGGTCATGTCTTGAATCATACGTGGCTCGAAGTCCATGCTATTGTATCTTATTCTCTGCATAAATGTTGCTTATATGTGGGCTTCTCAGGGTCCAGTGCAGCCCAGCTCTCCAGGGAGGAGAGCCAATTCTGGCAGAACATACCAGGGAGGTGTGGAAGGGGGAAAGCCATCCCCATGGAAGTTCTTCCATCAGAGTGTTGTAGGGTCTGAACTCTGCTTAATTTTATGGATGAGGCGGAGTGGGGCAGTACTGTCCATTGGCTAGATCCTGCTAGTATATGGGCACTCAAACGCTGATTGATCCCAATGGGAATTCTACTCACAGAACATTTCTTGGATCAGCTGCAAAGCCTATATCCTACAGGAATCTATGAGCGAGTAAAGGGGAGCCTTTTGGACAGTCTTGCAGGTATTCAGACAAGTAATTCCTATTGTCATAGTTTCCTCAATAGATTTCCCCAGGAAAAGTGGGAAATCTGTATGAAAAACAGAGAACAACACTCGGAAGACGCAAACTGTAGCATGGCACAAGGAGGAAGTCCTAAAATAAACACAGTTGCTGGAGACACAGGCCATAGGTGGACACCAGTTGTGTTGTCTTGCTATGAAAGCAGCTGATTAAACCAAACATCACAGGACTCCAACAGAAAAACTAATTATTTATTAAGATATTTTTATCATTTTGTTTTGAGTCGAGAGTGGAAGTGGTTTAATACGGAAGCTATTGAGAACTGTACGTTTAACCCTCAGAGCACTCAGTATGTGCTAACCTTACTGAGAACTGAAGGTAAAAACACCTCATCTCCCTCTGCCCCCAATGAGACCCCAACCCTCCAAATGCTGATCTCTTCCAATCCAATCTTTGACTCAACCCTCTCCTCAGCTTCCCACAACCCAACCCCTACTCCTGGGATAAGGTCAGGATTTGATGTACCTAAGAGTCTCTGCTACCAGAAACCTTCCTAATCCTCCAATTTGAAAGCCCTCATGACTCCCCTGCAAACCCTTACAATACCCAGTTTCCACCAACCATTAAGAAATTGGTCAGTGTTCTATACTTTGTTGTGGAGTGCTGTAACTGGCTTGTAATGTTTGTCTGAAACATCTCACCTTGTTAGCAGGTGTTGATTCTGCTATGGAAGAGTTAAATGGGTTCTGCTAACTTGCAGAGAGAGGGGATTCATTGCCCCACCTGGTCAAAAGGAGGTGGAGAAGAGGTCCTTTAGGGAAGGAAGATCTAGGATGTGGGCTGAACAGTTCTGAGAGAGGAACCCTAGTAGCAGCCAAACCTGGGGAGAAGGTTTGAACTGAACCTTACTTTATTTACTCTGTTTTTAGAAAAAGGGTGAGTGTGTTGTCAGGTTGAGAATGGTTAGGAATTGCACACATGTTCACATGCATATTTTGTGCTCAATTCTCAAGGGGAAATGGGTATAGAATGAATGTTCTCATAATTTTAATTCCAAGCATTTTAGTTGAGTACCTTCTTGAAGTTACGAGAGGTCCTTAAAATAATATTTAAAATAAAATCCTCACTAACCTCAGGCCTTTAAAATATTGTTAAGAAAACTCTAGTCTGTATCATGCTAGTCAGCTGGCAATCCTACGACTTTAATTTTTGTTTCTTGAGATTATACTAAGAAAAGGTCTAGATATTGTAGTCTGATTAAAATACCTACACGTCTGTAAAATGATAGGCAGAGGTTTAAAAAGAGCTTGTCTTGCTAGGATCTTTAAGATGCGACTTAACATACTTTTAAATGGTTGGTATAAGACTAGATTAAAAGTAGTGTAGATCAAGAGAAATTCAATTGAAATCAATAGGGTAAATGAAAGCGGAATCCATCAGGCCTAGCATACCTCAACAGCTGAGACTGTTTTCAGGTTTAGTCCCCCAACCAAGTCTGCTGTCTTTGCCACCTTTTCCTGATAGAAGAGATTTAATACAGTCTCTTTGCATTTCCCATCTGGAAACGGAATGCATTTTTTTATCTGATATAACTATATTGGATAGTTTGCAAACAAAGCAATAGTAAATCCTTATAGCAAATGCAATACTTTTTTTTTTAAATAAATTCTTTGTTTTAAACAGAAAAAAATGAGGTATCATCAAAGAGCAAAAAGCCATACTGATGCAACATTAAGCCTCAAATTTTGAACAAAAAAGCTCAAAAAAATCAATTAAAGTTCTCGTGACAATCTTAACTCAGTTCAGTTGCTTGTATGTAGTCATGATAAGGCCTTTCATTATAGAATCACATGACACTGTGCACTGTGTCACACTGTTAGCAAATATGTAATTCTCTAATTCTGTATCAGTAACTTTTGTGTGTGTGCTGTCAGTACTTAGGCATGCAACGATTCCCTGTCATAGAGGATGCCATTAGCTTTGCCTGAAGCCCCAACTGTAAACTCTGAAACAGGGCACCAAAGCATAAACATCATATGTCATGAAGGGTCCTTTAAATAAATAAATAAGAGTTCTTGCTTGTAAACTAAGCCAGCTGTAAGTTTTATCTCTTTGAAGGATTGATGAAAGCATCCCATGAGCTTGCGGAAGTCTGGTTTGCATCAGGAAGGGCTCACTGAGTTTCATTTGTTCTGAGCAGAATTGGGATATGTAGGATAAATGTAGCATGTTTTCAGGTCCTCACCCTACCTGGAAAAGAACTGACCTTTAGTTCAGATCTAATAGGAGCAGCCAGTCGACAGAGCCACTATTAACTTTCAGTGCAGAACTGACAGACACCAGGCATAGGAGGGACCAGAGTTATAAATGTAAACTTCATTTCCTAGCAGGAGTTTTTGTTTGGACATGAGAAGCCAAGCCCTTCATTCCCAAACCTTTAGTCAAAAACCAAGTAGTCCATTAGTAACAGAAGCAAAAAACATCTCATGCAGATCAGTTTCAGATGCATTTAAAATCATATCTTCATTTAGGACATGATTGCTTGGGAAAGTCCCTTGTGAACTCCCACAGACATTTTCAAAATAATTCATTTAAATATAGTTATGAGAGTGACATGAGTCAAGGGTTCAGAGTTGCATAGGAAAGCCATAAGAGTAAAAAGCAATGGCTTACTGATTTGCAAGTAAATGCCCAAACATCCCCTTAAAACCACTGTTTACTTCAATCCTTTGAAATGCTATGCTGGATCAAAGGTTAGTTCAAAGGGTATCATTACTGTTAAGAAAAAAGTCCAACAGCTGCTTGTCTTCAGGTAGAACTTGAATGGTTTCTCTCATTCCAAAAGAGTTAATAGTGTGCACCCATTTCATCAGGTTCTGGCAATTTAAGTCCATCAAGCTGTTTGGCATTTGACTCAAGAGTCAGAATACTTTCCTTCTAGGTTTGTATAAGCTGTTAGAACCTGGAGTTTCCTTCTGGCATGTACAGTTTGACGCTGAAGGTCTCATTACACGGGCTCAAATTTAAAATGATTTCCTATTGAGGAAGAATGGTGCTTAGATTAAAAAAAAATTGCTCATTAAATGTGCCCTGTTTATAGATTGTGCTATTTATTGACTCATCATAGTCTTAGGAAGCTGGAATGTATGACTTCAAACTTTTAATGTGTGACCTTTAATGAAAGCCTTCAGCCGGACCATATGCATCAACTCTGAAACTCGGGGATTAATTACTATTTCTACTTCTTGTTGTTAATTTCAGCTCAATACCAGGGGGGAGAGACGCCACCATCAAGCTGTCACTCACAAAACTCAGGAATGGTGCAATCAAGTCAGAGCCTCAGAAACCTACATTCCCACTGATGGGCAGAGGATTTAGCATTAATGTGAGTTATTTGATAAACCAATGAGAGAACAGATATCTCCATCCTGAGAAATTGTAACTATATTCTGCTGCTGTCATATTCTGTTGTCTCAATAGCTGGGAGGTTCAGGTGAGACTCAAATTCTAACCCACCCTGTTGTGCTTAAGGTAGGAATAGCTGTGCACATAGGATCTGATCTAAAGCCCACTGAAATCAGTGGGAGTCATTTCACTGACATCACTAGGGTCTATAGCATATGAGGTCAGCTACTGTTTAAAGGGAAAGCAACAGAGCAAAACTGAGGAGTTCATTAAAATATGTCTCTTATTATATACTATGATTTTTTTGTTTTTATGTTTACAAGTCTGACCCTTAACATCAACGAAGGTGCACAAGTGGGCTTGGGAAAACTCCATATTTGTTTGCAATGTGTCCAATTTCCATTTTGGGTTACTGAGCATATGCAGTTCTAAGCCAGGCTAACACAGTGTGAGTTTGTCCTCCTTTAGTGGCTAGAGACCATGCACAAAAGTTAGTCCACCACTTGCCTCAAGTTAATGGACCTGGGCCTTTAGCTCAACCAGCACACGCTTGTGTTTTTAGATGTGGAGGGTCCTAGGTTCAGTCCCAATGTACAGCCCCTTTGAGGTATTTTTATATGGTAAGTCCTGATAGTGAGCACAGTCACCTAGTTTACCTGTGTAAATGTAGATCTTTTGAGGCACAAGGGTTGCACATGAGTTTTTGCCAGCAAGTCGTCTTTTTGAAGGAATTTAGCCTTCAATGTAAATCATATTTTTCTGGTGATATTTTAAAAAGCAATATGAAAAAGTAAATTAAAATCTCAGTGGGCATGGGATGTACTAACTGAAAAGCCAAGATTTTTAGTACCTTGAATTTTTTTTGACATAGTGCTCACTCTCCTATTACTGTTAGATTTCAGCCTGAACGTGATATCTACAGAACCATTAGAAATCCATGAGAGGGGGGGGGGGGGAGGAGAGACACTGTTTAGTATTTGAAATGATGGTGCTACTGTACCTCCCTCTCTCACTCAAACACAGGCTGTTGTGTATCATTGCTGATCCTTGCAATATGGCTAAAAAAGCTTCTTCATTTCAGCTATTTCTAATTTCCATGAGGATATATCATCATTTGACTCAAATTTTCCACACTTTCTCCCTTCACCTATTAACCTTTTCCAGAAGAAAATTAAAGAAACTTTGTCACAATCAACAGGCACCAAACTTAATACCTAAATACCTTTGAAAATCTGACCCTTTGTGCTTTTGGTTCATTTTATCCCAATACGGTGAAGGCAAAACTCAAAATGAAATGCTGATTTTGTTCCACTTGTGCACTGCATGTGGTTTTCCAAGGGTTTGTCATCCCAGAAGACCTATAATGTGACCAAATGTCACTAGCTGCATTACACAAACCAGAATAGAACTGCAAATATCAAAAGTGTTCCACTTATTCACCGACACATGCTTATTCACTTTGGCTGAATTTCATACAAAACTTCTTTTGCTGATATTTAGTTTGGTTTCCATGTTCAACTAATCTGGTTCGCATGGCTTCACAGCACTAGTTAAAATCTCAGTCAAGGGACCCCAAACAGGGAACCGGATCATGGATTTGTTTGTAAACTGATCTGCTTTTTTCATTCTGCTGCCTCAAAAGAATGAAGCAGGCAGGCAATGACTGAAGTTAGCTGCATTTCTATTCTGTGACACCATGCCTCAATCTCATCCACCTCCAAGGGACATTGTGAGGCTTAAATAACATTTATAAAATGCTTGATGACCCTCAGATGGAAGATGACAAAGAAAAATAATTAATTCCATTCTCCTAATGGAGCTAAGAAGGGACTGCAGAGGAACACACAATGTGCAAACCCAAATCATGTGTGTGTGTGGGGGGCCAGTATGACGACAAATCCAGTTAGGGTTTTTTAATAGATTTATTGGTGATGGCTGCCTGGCTGAGGGGTGGGCGTTTAGCACAGCTGTTGTCCTTGTTTCAGAGAGTGGCAAAGTTTTATACTATCAAGAAGATGCTTTAAAGCAAACAAGTGGGGGAAGGGTAATGTTTTGGGATTACCTATTCTGGCAATGCCCCTCAGACAGCAATTTGTTCTCTGTCAAGAAAAAAAACTACCCCTCTCCTAAAATGAAATTGAAGACTTAATGAAACAAACCAAAAAGGAAAATCCTACAGAGGATATAAATCCAACAAAGGAAAAATCTGCTGCTGTCCAGTCAATATTTTCAACTATGCTGCTCAGAGAGAGTGATTTGGTTCCACCTTTGCTTTCAGATAGCTTTTCCAGATACCGTGTATCAGTCTGAAGTCATTTATCAGATTCTAATTTCCAACATCACATATATACAAAACCATAACATTAGTCAAAGCTGTGGAAGAACTAAGGGTTCCCTCTACAATTATAAAACCAGAAATACCATACCAATGGGAGGCAGGTACTGTATTTAAGTTGTATACAGAGACAGTACATGCTGCTGTGTATGGGCTTCTGTTGCCACTTTTTCCTTCCATTCCAACCTCCACGCTAACATAAAATGACAGGAGTGCATTAGCTTTAACAAACAGCTAAACAATATGGTGAAAAGTTTGCAGAGAAATCCCAAATGATGTGAAGCTCACCTTGGACCAGTTTTAGTTATTAACTTGAAATGCAAACAGTTTTACTGAAAGATCAAACTGAAGTTTGTAAGCAGTTTGGGGCAGGGACAGTTTCTACAGTAACTAGTTCAAGGGGGACCACGTTTTGGTTGGGGCCTTTTGTTCCTGCCATAATAAGAACAATAAAATATCTTTACCATTTTAAGTAGAGATGGCTCCACACCCAAACCTCCCCAGACATTTGGGTCTTTAAAAATCCATATCTGAATTTGGTAGCATAAACACATCTCTACTTTTAAGCCACCAGGGGCTAGTTTTGAGTGAACTTTAGGTGATTAATGGTGTCACATTAAAACTGTGTGAAACTTGCAGTTTAATATGATTTCAAAAATGATTGAAAACCAGACAGAATTTGGTGGTTTCAACCACGTTTCACTTTAAATGAAAATGAACATAAATCTTGGGGTATACACCTATGTAGATGGGGAAAAAATCTGCACAAGATTCTATAAAGAAAAATTTTGCTCACCTATAAAATGTCACCCATTACTTAATGTATCAGTAAGTATTTTTTGGGGTGGAGGGAGAGAGATTAGGCTGCTAATACCCTTCCTAGATGTATTGCTTCAAACACCATTGTATCTAAGAAGAGTGATTTTTAACAGATTTCACAGAATTCTGCCTTTAAAGTTAATTTTGCCAATGCAATATCTGGTTATCTGTAGAACTGTGATTTAATAGCACAGAGTAGTGACTTTGACAATATTTTGGTCCATTTTAAGCCCTGCAGTCTGGGACATTTTTAGTGCATTATTTTAGGGAACATTACAGCAGTAGACAGAACAGATGTTAGTAATTTGTGAGTGAATAGACAGGCTATTTCCTCTGTTTACAGTATAATAAATTCAGACTGTGACCATATACATGGGTTTAAAAAGACCCAAAGGCTTCCCATAGGATTTAGGAAAGAAACCACATTTAAAGCTTCAGGGCTGTCCATATTCCCATGGCCGAGTCTAAGCAGTGAAACAGTTTTGATAGCTGTAAAGTCTTTTTCTGAACAAGACAGGATTACTTGACAAGTTTGTCATCTCCTATCTGACAAAGTGGATTTTGAAATGTTGTGATGCTGAAGCAGCAATCATGATCCTTTTCTTTTGATGGGATCATAACTTTACTGTACTGTAGGAGAAAACACTAGATGCTAATTCATAACATGTTTATGTGATTGCCAGCTTCAGAGAATTTCACTTTTTACTGTTTTTTTAAAGACCCTGCATTAAGTCTCTTCAAGCCTTAAAGATCTTTTTAAATACGCATAGAATCTGATCGGGCTGATTCTTGTAGCTGTTCCTTCACTGGAACCAACCGGATTGCCTTACTTCATTATGACTAATGGGTCTAATTCGGAGAGAGGCTGAGTGCACTCAATTCTCTCTAAAGTCAGTGGGCTGCAACAGTGTCAGTGGGAACTGAGGGCGTTAAGTTAGCATGTCTCAAGATCATGCCTAGTATTTCTAAGAGACATAGCATCTCTATGTGAGTGGTCTTGAAATCAAATCAGCACCATTTCTATGCAACAAATCTGACTCTTGTTCATACTATACATTTGATTAAATCCAGAAAAGCAAAATAAAAACCCTCAGGCTTTGTGCAAAATTCCTTTATAAAATTTAAATGGCCACCTTGCAATAAGCTCATCTACTAAAGAATGTCAGGGTAAGTATTGTGAGTGAAGGCTCTGGAATCCAAAATAATTATGTACTTTAGCATTTAAAGTCAGCAAGCTGTACTTAAATGCTCTTTCTTTTTTTCTGGGGGCCTAAAGCTGTCCTTAAAACTTGGTTTTAGTCTAACAGGTAGAATCTGCTAATGCACTTGCACATGAATGCCCTAGTTGGGCAGTTGGTTTATGACACTTGGTTTATGACCTTCTGAATTTTACTTCTATTTAGTATTTTTACTTATTTTCCAGCACCAAAAGCACTGGAGAGATGCTTTATAAATGAAAAGAACTAAAATGAAAATCCATAAAGGCAGACTGTTCTACAGACCTCTGGCGATATGTGGATGGTTGTCTGGGATCACAACTTTTTCCTCTATAGTCTGATACAAGACTTTGCTTTGTTTTAAGCACTCAGTTAGAGAGCACCTACATCACATGGAAAGAACTACTATAGCACAACACTTACTAAACTGCTAATAACTTTATTTCTGCCTGTACATAAGATTAATGGTCACTTTTGTAAATGTCTGATATTCAGAGTTCTCTTGATAATGAAAAGAGTTCGCTAGATTTACAGTATCCCATATGAGCACACTGGACTCCCATTGACTTGAATGGGCTTTGGATCAGGCCTATACTGCATTAATACAAAAGGATAATTTCATCTTGGTGCACAGGGAGTTACACACTCAATTACCTATATATTCATATGAGACTATGTCTACACTGCAGTTGGGGTTGTGATTAGCAGCTCATGTAGATGTACCTACGCTAGCTGCACTGTAGCTAACTTGCTAAAAATAGCAGACTCATGGACTTAAGCACAGGCTGTCCAACGTATGTATTTTCTTGTGCAGCCTGTGCTGAAGCCTGCACCGCTACATCCTCACTGCTCTTTGTAGTAAGCTAGCAAGATGAAAGCTAACGAGGGTAAATCTGCATGACCCACAAATCACACACCCCCAGCTGCAGTGTAGCCAAAGATTTTCTGGGCAGGGATGGTCTGTGTTTTGTGTCTTGTAGGATGCAAGCACATAGCCATTTCTAAAATAATAAATATTAATGTCCAAGTTCAAAATGTACGTATAGCCTTGGTTTTCTTTGCATAGAATTGGGGAACAGGATCTTTGTAATACATAATGGTACTTTCCAACCCCACCACTCACAATAGAATAGTTATTATTCTGGTGACTTAAATTATCCCTGTGGTCCTAATTAATGAACACATTAGTACAGTTTCAGTGCATGCAATATATTTATTATGCATAGCCTAATTGTGGTTGTAGTCAGTGGGAGTTGCAGATACTCAGTGCCCTTTAAAATCAGGCCCATTGTATGTATATGCAAATCTAACAGAGAATATTATTGAGCTGAGTTTTAATATGAATGACAGATAAAGTGAATAAGTATTATATTTATGAAGAAACTCGCAGGTTTCAGAACTGTTTGCCCTCAAACTTGGAGCTCTGCAGGTGGTCATAATGCAAGCTCTTCTAAGAATAACCTTTTTCAATTACTTGGCTGTATGCAAGAGAATACATTGTAAACGGTCGCTCTGGCATCATGTCAAGAACTCTAAAGCTTACCTGGAGAACTAGCCTTTGCTGTGCAAGAAGGGATCAAATCAGTTTCCTCAGTCTGGGTTTGGTTCTCTTACACCAAAACAGAAACAACCTTGAACAGTGTGTGCTGGTTTGTAACCCCAGTGGGGAATGTCTAAGAATTGAATTGAAATAGATTAAATGATTTGGGATGACACAATTGATGTCAGTCAAAAAGGATCTAGTGTATGGATGATGAAAATATGACCCTGAAGGCAGGGAATTCTAATTTTAGAAATTGCTATACTGGATCAGACCCATGGTCTATCTAGTTCGATATCCTGCCATTGACAGTGGCCAGGACTAGATGCTGCTGAGGAAGGTGCAAGCAATCCTGCAATAGGCAGTGTTGGGGACAGTTCCATCTAACATCCAATAGTCAGAGGTTTGCTTATGCCATGAAGGCGGGTTTGTATCACTCCAAGATTCTTGGTACAATTTGCTATTATAATCTCTTAATAGCCTTGTTAACCATATCAGTATCTAATCCCGTTTTAAATCCTGCTAAACTCTTGGCCTCAAGGCTATCCCATAGCAATGAGTTACACAGATACTTTTTCATGCAATGTATAAGTCATTTCAAATATATCCCACAGCAACCTCTCCCTATTACTTCTGGAAGGAATAGAATCATAGAATATCAGGGTTGGAAGGGACCTCAGGAGGTCATTTAGTCCAACCCCCTGCTCAAAGCAGGACCAATCCCCAACTAGTCCCCTCAAGGATTGAACTCACAACCCTAGGTTTAGCAGGCTAATGCTTAAACCACTGAGCTATCCCTGGGGTAAAAGCAGATTGACAGCAGGTTTCTATTAATAAATTACTAGAGTTCTTTTTCTTCCAAGTGCTTTAGAAATTTTAATTTTTACAAGTAGGTAGATATTATTAACCTTATTTTATAGATGGAGAAAGTGAGGCAGAGCGGTTAAGTGCATCTGGGCTGAGATTAGAACTCAGGAGTTCCTAATTCCTAGTTCTGTGCTCAGACCATATCTTGTTTCTTTTATGGTTAGATAAAGCAGATTTTTAGAGTAATAAAACAAGACTCCTGAAGTGGGATGGAGGGCAGGGAGGTAGGAATTCATGGGACGCCTCTGTCGGATGGGCTGGGTGTGGGGGACAACAGAAAAGGTTGTCAACTATACCATCCCCTCCTACCTCTCAACTTGCCACCCATCATCCTTTCAGAATAAAAACTCAGAACGAGTTACAGTGTGAAGTTAAGGGAGGAGGAAATAGTTATTTGCCCCTTTACAGTTTTCTCCCAGTCCCAGCCCTTCCTTGTATTTTATCTGTGGGCTCATCTTTTTTTGTTTTGTTTGTTTGTTAGAGTAGCGTAAGGTGTTTTTCTTTATCTGACCTTTTTTTTTTTTTTTTGGCTCTGTTTCTCTCATACATACATACACAAATGTGTGTGCGCGCACACGTACATAGAAGCCAACATTTTCAAAATTGTGTTCCTCAAACTAAACTGCTACTTCTATAATTAGACACTGAAGTAACAATGGTTTGATTTTCAGAGCACTCCCAATGATGGGAGTCTGAAAATTTGGGCCACTTTTCACTGAAGGACCCTTGTGATGAGATGTGCACCCCACACCAGCCCTGAAATGGTTAATGAGGGCCTGAGCGACTAGTTGTGTTAACTGGTGTCACCTGCAAGAGGGAGGACCAGGGTTAATTGAGGGTGAAGCCCAACTGGGGAAGGGCTGGGACAGCACTGTAAAGCTTGGAGGCTGAAACCAGAGGAAGCTGCAGTCACTCCCTGGGATGAGAGTTCCTCTAAGACAAAGAGGAAGTCCAGGGGGAGCTTAAGCCCTGAGATCCTGCTCTTAGAGCAAGGAGTCTGGCGAGAGGGTAGGAGAGAGTGAAGTAGCCATGAGGAGTAGAGTAGCCAGAAGCAGGCAAGAGACGATAGGGAGGCTAGGTAGGAAGGAGCCTAGAGAAACAGAAACAGCAACATTGACTAGGACTGAGGACTTGGATTGCTGGTTATAAGGGCTCTGTGCTGGAACCCGGTGTAGCAGGTGGGCCTGGGCTCCCCTGGGAGCCACTGGTATAGTGCCATAGAGCCCCAAGCTGGGGCTGAACACTGCCTAGAGATGACATTTGGACTTCATAACACTGGAAGGGGTGGACTAAAATATTGACCTGGCTGGAGGGCCAAGTTACCCGGAGAAAGACTGTCACAGAGCCAGCAATGAGCAGCAAGGGGGCACCCGATGCAACGAAAGCGACATTCCCAGATGGAGATGCAAGGAGGTTTGCTAGCAGTGATTGGCAACCCCGTATACAGACCTGCAGGGCTGGCGCAACCCATTAGACAACCTAGGTGGTCGCCTAGGGCACTGCGATTTGGGGGGCAGTGAACGCGGCGGTATTTCTGCGGCGGGACCTTCCGCCGCCTCTGTGGGGGGGCGGCATTTCGGGGCGGGACCTGGCGGCACTCCTGCAGACCTGAATATGGAGCTTGGGATCCAAGTGTGAAAATGTTGGCAATTCTATACCAGCAGGTACTAGGGTGTGTACATGTCCCTGTTTAATTTTCTAAGTATGTGACTGTATCTGCTAATTTGGCATAACTTGCCTAGGAAGTTACCAGTATCATCCTTTGGTGTTGCAGAGTTAGGCCCCCCCGACAACAATTCAGATCTCTGCCTACAGAGTTATAAAGTATAGAGTAAACTGAGCACTCTAATTGCTATCACCTTTAACTAAGGTGTCTGAACTCTCTTCTTGGAGTGGTGTATTGAAAACTGCATTCAAGTGATAGATCACAATTTTAAATTCTCAGGGGTTTTCCTGGTCCTGCTGGCAGCAGAAGTTTCTGTAGGGAAGCCTGCAATCAGAGTCAGGGCATGGCTACATTAGAGAGTTTGCAGCAGGGCAGCTGCGCCGCTGCAAGCTCTCTAATGTAGCTGCTCTAAGCCAAAGGGAAAGAGCTACTCCAGGCCCTGCAAGCACCAGTAGCTACATTGGCAAGAGACGCTCTCACGCCAACATAGTGCTGTCCACACTGGTGCTTATGTCAGTGTAACCTGTGTCGCTAAGGGGGGATGATTTATTCATCCCCCGAGCGACATAAATTATGCCAACATAAGCTGTAGTGTAGACATCACCTCAGTTTGCAGGCACCCAGCCTAGAATAAGGCAGTGTGAGTTGTGCCTCTCTGTTTTTAGAGCCAGCCTGCTTTCTCTTTCTGTTTTGGGGTTGTTGTGTGTCATCATTCTGAATTCTGAGAAATACTGTACATTTACTCCTGGGGGAATTCTGTGTCACTGCACGTGCTCATATTTAATGGGCCGTGCATATAATTTTTTGCAGAAAATAGCTTCTGCTGAAAAGCTGCTGCAGTTCTGCCTTTTACCCACCAGATGGTGCTGTGGTGCTAGAACAGAGCAGCAGCTCCCGGCCAGCTAGGGAAGAGAAAGAGCCTGATTTCTTCACAGTGTCTGTCAGGCCAGGTCAGGAGACAGACATCGTGGAGCTGCTGTGGGGTCATACAGAGGCTCATAAAGGCTAATGCGGGAGGACAGACTGGGGTAGAGGTTGAATGGGAGTGGAGGTGCAGGGCCACATGTGCAGAGAGGGATGGGGTGCAGGGCCACATAGGGATGGGGGTGGCTGAGTGGGGACGCAGAGACATGGGGATGTGGAGGCAGCGCATGGACACATGGGGACGGAAGGGGGTGCAGGGCCACATGGGGATGGGGGGAGTGGTGTCTGAGCGGGCGTGGAGGGACACGTGGACAGGGGGTGCAGGGACACATAGGGACAGGGGCAGATGTGCCTGACTGAATGGGAGAGGCTAGGGGTCATCTAGGGTCTGCATGGGGGACGCTCCCTAAAAATCCCTCTCCCCCCCCAAACAAAACCTGTTCCATACTTTTCCCACCCATACCCAACAGCCCTCCAAGTTCATATCCAGGCTCCTTCCCAGCAATTATTTCCCTCTCCCTTAGCTCCTCTGTTACCCCTGACTCCCCCAAGCTTTTGCACTGTTTCTGAGGAGTATGGGAAATACAGTTCTGCATTGTAGTTTAAATGAATTATTACTCAGAGTTCTGTATTAATATGCCTAGTAAGGAATCTATTTGTCAAAAAACATTTCCTGAATCTTTTTTATTGTCTGTGTTGTTACAGACATACTTGCTGACAAGTATTTTGAAATAAATTACCAAAATAATTGAAACGGGTGTGATTACATTGTTGGTTTGACAAAATTTGCAGAATTTTAAAATATTGTGTGCAGAATTTTTAATTTTTTGGTGCAGAATTCCTCCAGGAATATATATTGCAATCTTCCAGCAAGAGTATATGGTTTTATCTAATTTGTCTGGGTATATGCCACGAACGTAACAGTCAGAGCCACTGATCTTCAAATAACAAGTTTTTAACATAGAAAAGAACATCATAGTTCTCCACAAAGAGTGAAATGGTTGTCTTAGCTCTAATGTAAAAATTACTTGCAATGAAAACTTTTTTAAAATGTGAGGGAGGAAATAGGTACCTAAATACCTTTGAGGGTCTCGGCCTAAGTCTCTGCATCCTGCCCATCACATCCCACACCTTCATTCATTCCCCTCCTTTCTGTCCAATTGCCACTAATTTCTATGGGAGTTATGCACGTAAATACCTTTGAGGAGCTGGGCCTTACACCCTATCAGTCTGGGAATGCTTTTGCCCTCTCAATTCCTCTAGAATGAAATAAGAAACACATTGTTATGACTGCTCTGCCTCACGTGGCATACAGCATATTTTCCTGACTGAACTATAAAGCAAGCAAACACAAATGTTTTCAAACACCAGGCAACACACTCTGCAGATCATGATTAGAGATGGACCAGAATCTAAGTCCCAGCTCCAGCTCCTCCTCTAACTATGGGAAATTCTGAACTGGAGCCAAACTTCGTGGTTCAACCTCTTCTTTAGTTAAGATATGATAAGCCAAATTCATCCCTGGTAGAACTTCACTGGCTTCAGGGCCAGCTCCAGCATTTCTGCCGCCCCAAGCAAAAAAAAAAAAAAAAACAAGAAAAAGCCGCGATCGCAATCGGCGGCGGCAATTGGAAAAAAAAATGCCGCGATCGGCGGCGGCAGTTCAGCGGCAGGTCCTTCGCTCCTAGAGGGAGTGAGGGACCTGCCGCCCCCGAATTGCCGCAGATGCCGCCCCTCTCCCTTGGCCGCCCCAAGCACCTGCTTGTTAAGCTGGTGCCTAGAGCCGGCCCTGACTGGCTTCAGTGGATTTATAGCAGAAGTGAATTTGGCTTCTCATCTTAACTATTGTATGTTCTGCAGTGTGCTAAAGGGATAGAAAAAAATTTGAAGTAATTTGACACATTTATTCCAACAACACAGCTTTATACATTGTTTATTTAATGTATTACAGAAACTTCTTCCCTTTTGCAAACAAATAAATCTGTTTTAATGCATAATTCTTAATCCCCATTCACAATACGTATTAAAATTGCTCCTTTGGAACGGCAACTGTATGGACTTGGGGCAATTACATCCCTGATATAGCTCTACTGAAGTCAATGTAGTTACACCAAGCATATATTTGACCAATAAACCATAGTCAGCAGTTGCATATTTGCATTCTTAACATGCAGATAGTATATTGGGGATCATCAGTGTGGAAAATTTGAGAATCCAGATGAGTAGTAGTTACATGAGTCTCATTAGTCCACAATACATCTGGAGGATTAACAAATTTTTTGAAGTCCAGACCATCAGCTACGCTGTACATTAACAATTAGCAACACTGCATTTGTCTAATTGGAAAAAGAGGCTTTTTAACTTTAAGAATAAACACAAAGTTAAACAACCAACTTTTTCTTTTTTTCAATTTGTTTTGTGCTCTTGTTTCATAGCACTCACCTGCAAACTGGCACCTAGTAGGCTACATTTCAGGCTGGATCACATTTTTACATATTACTTAAAATGCCATGGGAAAAGTCTAGCATTCTAGCAGGCACTGCAGTGATACATATGTCCCAAAACCCTGGTAGGACTTCTGTCTTTGCAAATGGCCTTATTTTACAGGTTAATCAAAATCCCAAACCTGGAAAAGCTTGGTGTGGTTTGTTTAACGTCACCATGAATAATAAAACTGAGAGTATTAGGGACTCTGCACAATGAACTGACAGATAAAATGCATAAGCCTCCCTTTAAAAATAACAGGGAATTTAAAAGGTTTCATTTAAAAGTTTCTCTGGAGCTCCGTTTTCTTCTTTGTGAGCTGCAAGAGCTGCTAAACATTTCATCTGAGCTACTGCAGAATTCTTAAGCCGCTCTCCTTCTGCTATGAGTACCTAATCAAAATTAGCCATCCCAGCTGCCAATATTAAAACTTTATTTCTGACCGTTGTCCAGCTCCTTTCAAAGGATGATGGACAACTGCTGGCTCTTCATTCCTCTGATCTCCTCACCACTCTCCTTCCCCTTGACCACAAATTTAGGGTTTATGCTTTAGAGATGCAGGAGCTTTACAGGCTCTGGTTATTGTTATAAAGTGAAGGGAGTTTCTATTCCCACCAGGGCTCTTCAAACACCAGGCTCTGTGACAAGGAAACAAACAGCTGAGTGTTCTCTGTTGCCTCCAGATGGTGCCCCCCTTTTACCTCTCTCAGCAGCCCCTTTTTTTGTTTTACACAGACTGTGCTGTTTCATCATTCATTCTGACTGTTTGATTTAAGCCTCCAGTCCTTAGGTCAAGAAAAGGCTGGCAAAGGAGGAAGGATGAAAGAAGGTGGCACTTTGATGGCTTCTTTTTCACAGTAATGAGCCAAACTGCTCTTTCTATCCCATCTCCTTTTCCACCCCCCCCCCACACCCGTGCTTCCCCTCCACCCCTTGGTGTTGCTGTATAGAAATAGTCAGTTCCGCTGTGCCTTCCAGAGATGACTAGATAACCTAGAACAGCGGTTCTCAAACTTTAACAACCCGAGGACCCCTGTTTTGATTTAAATTTTTTTGTGGACCCTCCTAAACCCCCGCTCAGACCCTGCCCCCACTCCACCCCTTCCCTCAAGGCCCCACCCTTGCTCCACCCCTGCCCCTCCTCTTCCCTGCCTCTTTCCACCCCCTCCCCTGAGCATGCCCCGTCCCCAATCCTCTCCCTCCGTCCCAGTGCCTCCTGCACACCACTGAAGAGCTGTTCCATGTCGTGCAGGAGGCACTGGGGGGGACAGGGAGGAGTTGATCAGCGGGTCTGGTGGCCCCAGACATGACTCACGGGCCCCCTTGAGTATCCTCACAGACCCCCAGGGGTCCGTGGACCCCAGTTTGAGAAACCCTGACCTAGAAGGTTCCGTGCTTCCTTTGGTGGGCTGTGCCTATAGAGTCACTGCTTTGTTTGGGAGTTATTTTCTGTTGTTTTGGGGTTTTGTTGTTCCCTGTGTATAATGATGGCTAAATGCAGATTAATGGAATTAAAGTTTCTCCATGAGTATGTGCTGCAGCAAAACACTTTAGGGTTGCTAAGTATCCAGTTTTCGACCAGAACACCCGGTCAAAAAGGGACCCTGGTGACTCCAGTCAGCACTGCTGAGCGGGCTGCAAAAAGTGCAGGGACATGTTGCTGCTTCCAGGAGCTGCCTGAGGTAAGCGCTGCCCGGAGTCTGCACCCAGGGCCGTTCCTAACCATACCCAAAGTACACAGCTGCGTAGGGCACCAAGAAATTTGGGGCACCAAATTTCCTGGTGCCCTACGCAGCTGCGTGCTGCTCCAGCCCCTGCTCCGCCTCTTCCCCATGGCCCCAGCCCCGCCTCTTTCCACCCCTGCTCCGCCCCAGCCCCGTCCCCACTCCCCTGAAGACTGCAGCAGGGGGTGGGCCTACACTCACCAGTGGCGGTAAGTGGATCGACCTGGCCCCAGCCTGCTCCACTCCCCTGGCTCCCAGCCGCACCACTGGTGAGTGCTGGGGGGTGGTTCCCCCCTGTCCCCCAAGCCTGGGAGCCAGGGGAGCAGAGTGGAGCAGGCTGGGGCCGGGTCACTCCACTTCCCGCCGCCCCGTGAGTGCAGGGTCAGGCCTGCCCTGCATTCACCGGGCGGCAGAAAGTGGAGCGACTCGGCCCCAACCCGCTCCGCCGGCTCGTGCTGGGGGGCGGTTTTCCCCCTCCCCCTCGTGGAGGCCTGGGGCCCCACACAGCACCCCCATGGGGGGGGCTCTGTAGGGCATCAAAATGGCTAGGGATGGCCCTGCCTGCACCCCTCACCCCCTCCTGTACGCCCCAGCCCAGGGAAAATGAGTGAGAGAGGGTGGAGAACGAGTGATGGAGGGAGGGGAGATGGAGTGAGTGGGGGGCGGGGTCTCAGGGAAGAGGATGGGGCCGCGGGGAAGGGGGTGGGCCAAGGGTGCTCAGTTTTTGGCAATCAGAAAGTTGGCAACGCTCAAACACTTCCTGGTGACTTCTGTATTGTGATGGCTGCTAGCTATCAAAAATAAAGCTTCATTAGTTTAGCAAACTAGCCTAGCCTATAGTAAAGCTTCTGTAGAAAATTACTCTTTGTTCTAGTAGATCAGACAAATAATTGCTACACTTCCAGCCTTAGCAATCTTCTATTTTAAAAAGAACACCTTAAGATTGAGTCACAAGAGGAGGGGGAAATGGTATTTTAGCTCATAAATAACTTGGGTTTTACCAAGAGGATAAAAGGCTGGTTCATAATAATAAAACACTATTTTTTCAGAAATGGGGCATTGACCAATTAAGGTTTGCTAACAGCAACCGCTGGTTTTTAAATGTCAGTGATTTTTAATATTTGAGAGCAACTGCAATAAAACCACAGAGAAATCCTCTCTTCAAGTCTGAAACACTGACACTGCCTCAGATTTACATAAAGGACAAATAAATTATGTGACTCCACAATGCCTTCAAGGCTTTTTAGCTTTGACAGTGGCTGCTTGATGTGAATTGAATAATCCATGTGTGAGGTACAGAGTTCCAGCTGTATACCAAGGAACTGGAAGGGGTCTCTGGCAAAACCAAAATTTTGTTTCAGAGCATCTTTTGGAACTAGAGAAGCTACCTCACAGTGCAGAGCAAGACACGGGTGAACAGAGGGGCATTCCAAGAGTTGGAAAAGTGTGTGCTTTAAGTTCCTGATCCAACCCCATTGAAGTCAATGGAAAGACTCCTATTGACTTCAATGGGCTTTGGATCAGGCCTTAAATCACCTGTGTAATGAAACTGGCTGGGATTGTTGCAAAAACCTTTAGACAAAGCTTGCACTGCTCTGTTAATACAATTCCTGCATGTGTACTATCTGACAGAATGGCCGTTCGGGGGAGGGGTTTCCCAATCCATCTGGAAAGGATTCTGTGTGAGCCAAGTGACTGAAGCTGTGGTAATATTGCTGTAGCCTGAGCTTTAATTAAGGATGAGTGAATACTTTATTTAGTATGGAATTATTTTGAATGGGTTTGGGTTCCCCCCACAGATATTGGGTGTTTTTTCTTCTCTATGCTATATATATTGCTTCACTTCTTTGGTTTCTGAATCCCGTGCTTTTTATACATACTAATTCATCATTTTTATAATTTATAGGAATAAACCTAACTTTTTAATTCTCCCTCCCCTACACTCCCTCCAATCCACCGTTTATAGTTACAGTAGAGCAAAGAAAGAAGTACCCTATTGTGACCATCCTCATTACAGGCTATGATAACAACCTGCAAGAACCAGGGAAACCACTCTTAGCCCGGAGCAATATACCTAAATAAATAGGGGTTATTTTCTCTCTCAGAATAATCAGCCAGATTCCCTTTTCTACAGTTGGGTTTTTGGGTATCCCAGACCACTCCAGGACCCAACATACTATATATTTAAACACACAACTCTTACACATGCCACTTTTGCTTTCACTTCTCAGAAATATATGTTAGAAATTGCAAAAATCCCATTGCCTGGAAATGAGATAAATCCTATCTCATGGCTGTATCATTTGAGGATTATATTTCACAGCTATAACATCATAGCTGAAAACTTTGACTTGACTTGAGAACTTTTCAAGCATTTTAACCATAAGATTTCAGTATGCAAAAGAAGTCATCTTTGTCTAAATTCTCAGATGTCCCAGTCTCACCACCCAGTAACTGTTCATAAGCCTTGATATCAAATTGCAAATTAAAAATATCTTTTAAAACTTTTGATCCTATTCTGCTTGTCATACTAGTAATCAGAATCTTATAAAAATAAAAACACAAGACATTGTGTATGAGATTTTAATAAAAACTTGTACACTTGCTTAAAATCTTAAAATGTCCTTCCAGTAAACAACTTAACTTGATTGTAAAAATGTCCTCTGCCCTTGGTCTCTAGTTTCCTATCACAGTTTTGGTAACTTTTCTATACAGAGAGCAATATTATTTCTACTAGTACCTCCACATCAGCCTTATTTTATTTCTGATAGATTGTATTACACATAGTACATGTCACATATTCTGTTTTGAAAAGGTTGCATCCACCATTTCTATTACTCAGTCATGATATATACTTAAAATTTAAATTGATCCAGCTATGTCACTTGGGGGCAGTGAAATGTTCACATCCCTGAGCACCTCAGTTAAGCCAAGCTAACCCCCAATGTAGACACAGCTAGGATGATGGAAGAATTCTTCCATTGACCCTAGATACTTCTGCTCAGGTGGTGTATTCCCTATATTGATGGAGAAACCCATTGATGTAGGAAGCATTTTCTACACTATAGCACTACAGCAACATAGTAGTGCTGCTGTAGCACCCATAGTGTAGACCGGCCATCGGTGTCAGATTTAATATAATTTTTCTACCCAATGAATTGACTGATTTCTCTTTGAATAGAGATCATATACTGTACAGTAATTATTTCTTTTTTAAAACACATCTTTAACTATCACTCACAAAGTCAAACCCAGTGACACACAAAACACACACAATAGAGACTATAAGGGGAGAGTGTCAAAGGAAAAGAGAACACATAAGGCTAATAAATATGCAACACTGGGGAAAGTGCACTACAAAGGAAAGTTCCTATAAGCAAGGGACAAAGAAATGGCAAGCATAAAATTGACAACCCAAATATCAAGCCCCATTATATAACTCTAGTGAGATTAATCATAACTTTCCTGAAAGGCTTCAACCCTATTGCAGCACTGAAAAGTGATTTGTTCACAGATGGTGTGTTCACTTAGAACAGTTGTGCCAGTGACTAATATTCCACATCTAGGAGATTTCTCCTTTTGCAAAATCAATTTTGTCACAAATACTGCTCCAATAATACAGATTTGTGCTTACTGTCACTATAAGATGCTCTGTTGTTTTTGGCCCTTCCAATACTTTTCTTATGTTAAAGAATTGATATTGGAGGCCACAGATAATAGCAGAAATAAAACAGAGCTTTGTGTATTAACAAAAACCAGGTTGTTCACAATCTGAGGGCTGTATTCTCAAATCACTCTTGCTCCTTTGTGCTGCCCAGGCCTAGAGGGAGTTAGGAATGAGGTGGAGATCTGCTTCACTATGCCCAGTTTCGGCTGGTATAAGTTAGAGCCGCTGCTCTCACTAGAGCACCATTTCTCAAATGCAGCCACTGTGGCTGCAAGAGGCCACCAGGGGATTTCCCTGCAGCCACGGCAGTTTCCTGGACAGGAGGAGGGAGAGGGGGAAAGCCTCAGCCCCTCCCTTACGTCCCTGTTGCTCCTGCATGCGCCACCCCTCTGGAGACACAGGTGGGGCACACAACGCTTAAGGAGCAAGGAGGAGGCGAGGAGGGGGTGAGAAGGCGAGCAGCGAGGCAAGCAGCAGGCGGGGGGGGTGAGGAGGCGAGGCGAGTGGCGGGGGGAGCCCTGGTGGAGGAGTGAGGAGGCGAGCGGGGGTGGGGTGAGGAGGCGGGTGGATGGGGGGGG
>NW_020664583.1:534147-714316 GCF_002925995.2 Terrapene triunguis | reverse complement strand
GAATAAAGAGGCGAGCGGTGAGCCAGCAGCAGGGTGACGAGGTGGGCAGGGGGGTCTGGCTGCGAGCAGGGGAGTGAGGAGGCGAGTGACGAGCCAGCCGCGAGCAGGAGTTCTGGCAGCAGGCAGGGGGGTGTTTGTGGCAGGGGAGTGAGGAGGTGAGCAGTGGAGGGAGGAGGGACACAGGAGGCGGGCGGGAGGTGAGGAGGTGAGCAGCGGCTGGAGCCCCAACCCCCCTGTGCCTGGAGCCACAAGCCCCTCTCCTGGAGAACCTCTGAGCACCCCACCCTACCCCCCGCAGCTGGAGGAGCCCCGGCTGGCCGAAGCCCCAGGACCCGCCCCCACACCTGCCCGGAGGAGCCCCGGGCTAGCCGCAGCCGTGTGTCCCCTCCCCTTCACTCCCCTCCCCAGACCTAAGCCACCCAGATATGTTTTTCATTATTATTTGGACTTCTATTATGTCAAAGCATTTTTAAATTTACTTCAGAATTGTTGTACTATCACTTTTACCAAAAAAGCAAAAGAAACAATAAAAAAGACAAGAACGTGCAAAGCACCTTATTTGTGTTTCTATTCTGTTAGGTCCAGTGAAGAATAGAGATAACTGTGCATGATTTTTATTGAGTCTGCAAAAAAAAAACCAAAACCTTACATAAATAAATTACAATGATTGGATGTATATATGTGCATACTACTTTATTAACTTTAGGAAAAATAAATAATTTTAGGGAAAAGTGTCAGTGCGGCCACCAGCAAGAGTTGGTGGCCGCACTCTGAGACCACCAAAAAATGTGTTGCGAGAACCCCTGCACTAGAGTCAGGGCTAGGGTCAGTGCAGACCGGCCCACAGAGACATAAACAGCTTCCTGATGTCCTACCTCACCCTTCTGCACCATGCAAAATCAATGGAACTTGTACTCCTAAGGGTACGTCTACACTACGAGATTAATTCGAATTTAGATAATTCGAATTTGGGAAACAGATTGTATAAATTCGATTGTGCGCGGCCACACTAAGCACATTAATTCGGTTTTTAACCACATTAATTCGGTGGTGTGCGACCACACTACCCCATTAATTTTAACCACATTAATTCGGTGGTGTGCGGCCACACTACCCCTAATTCGAATTTACAAAATCGATTTTGGTGCTACTCCGCTCGTCGGGGTGGAGTACAGAAATCGATTTTAAGCGCCCTTTAATTCGAAGTAACTGGCTCCGTTGTGTGGACGGGTTAAGGATTAATTCGGATTAACGCAGCTAAATCCGAATTAAAGTCGTAGTGTAGACCAGGCCTAAGTTACTTAGGTGCTATGGATCATTATTCAAAGGAAAAAAATCATTCAATTCACTTTCATTTTCAAATCCCACTCTAAATATTTGCCGGCATGGAAGCTGGTGGAATAAATGCTTTTTCTGTAAGGATTCCTGACATTTGCATAAGTCTTAGCTGTGCTTTTCATTCATTCAGATTGTTTATATTTCAAAGGGTCACTCTCAAATCTTTTAGTAAACAAAATGCTACTTAGGTCTGCCAGCTCCAGGAATTCTGGAATATTTTACTCAAAGCTCAACTCAAATCTTACTAAGTTCTACTTTAAACTTGGCTGACCTTTCAGTAAGCATTACCAAATACCTCCAGTGTGCTGTGTTGTGAACTAATGCCAAGTATATATATGATGGGTTCAAGTCAAGGGGAAAGAATAAAAGCTGAGCAGATGTGCCACATATGCCAGGTTTTCCAGTGTTATGACTAATGTGACATCACAAACCTTCACCAAAACTTTATGCTATGAAAAGAGACTCTCCATAAAACAAAGTATGGGGCCCTAAACTTGTTCTGTGGCTAGACTGAATGGTTTGGGGCACTTCCAATGCAATCTGATTCCTTACACTTGGCGCCTCCTGTGTTAAATTGAATGATGTGTGATGTGATGCCAGTTACCATTAGAAACTCGGGCACTCTTCAGAACTTTTTCCACCGAAAAGACAGCATTGAAAAATGCCATCAATTAGCTTTGCACAAATTTTTCAAGAGTTTTTAAGAACTCTGCTATATGCATTGAAGTTCTTTCTTCCACAGAAATTTCCAAAGGGACCTCATCCTGGCCTCAAAGTTTGCATCTCCAACTTACTTTCCACCTAAAATTTTGCATATGAAAGTTCACGTGAAAATATAATTTGCGAATTGGGTGTACAGAGGAATCAAGGTCCTAGAACATAGTTTTGCTGTGAGACACTGGACAAATCATTGTCTCTCCGTGCCTTAGTTTCCCCATCTATGAAATGGAGATAAATAATATCTAGTTCCCTCACTGGGATGCTGCAATTTATTAATTTTTGTAAACTGTTGTGAGATCCTCAGAAGGGGCTATATAAGGGCAAAGTATTATTGGAAATGCATAGCTAAAGGGCTGATTTTTGTAGACACAAACCAAAACCTAGGACCTATGCACAACAGAACTCCAGGATTATTTGATTTCTGCACCCAGATGTGGATCCGGATTTTGGAAATGTCATTCATCTGTATAATGGTCTCAGCCAAAATCCTGAATCCAAATACGCCTCTGAACTTTACTGTGACGGGTTGGATCACAGAAACCCCCTTGGGAGCTGCCACCTGATGTGCAAAGACTACCTCTGCTCCTGTTTTCCCTGCCAGCTCAGGACTCCAGCACCCTGTCTTGCTGAGCCAGACACTCCCATCTGTCCAACACAGACCCAGGGTCTGAATCACTTGCCCCAAAGCTGCAAGTTTACCTGAAAACAGCTCACAGAAGTGTGCTCATCTTTAGCACTCAGATGCCCAACTCCCAATGGGGTCTAAACCCAAATAAATCCATTTTACCCTGCATAAAGCTTATGCAGGGCAAACTCATAAATTGTTCGCCCTCTATAACACTGATAGAGAGATATGCACAGTTGTTTGCTCCCCCAGGTATTAATACATACTCTGAGTAAATTACTAAATAAAAAGTGATTGTATTAAATACAGAAAGTAGGATTTAAGTGGTTCCAAGTAGTAACAGACAGAACAAAGTAAATCACCAAGCAAAATAAAATAAAATGCGCAAATCTATGTCTAATCAAACTGCATACAGATAATCTCACCCTCAGAGATGCTTCAGTAAGTTTTTTCTCAGACTGGACACCTTCCAGGCCTGGGCACAATTCTTTCCGCTGGTACAGCTCTTGTTCCAGCTCAGGTGATAGCTAGGGGATTCTTCATGATGGCTCCTCTCTCCCCTTTGTTCTGTTCCACCCCTTTATATATCTTTTGCATAAGGCGGGAACCCTTTGTCCCTCTGGGTTTCCACCCCCCCTCACTGGAAAAGCACCAGGTTAAAGATGGATTCCAGTTCAGGTGACATGATCACATGTCACTGCAAGACTTCATTGCCCACTTGCCAGCACACACATATACAGGAAGACTCACAGGTAAACACAGCCATCTGCGGATAATGGTCCTGGTTAATGGGAGTCATCAAGATTCCAAACCATTATTAATGGCCCACACTTTACATAAGTACAATAGGCCCTCAGAGTTATATTTTATATTTCTAGTTTTAGATACAAGAATGGTACATTTATACAAATTGGATGATCAAACTTAGAAGATTATAAGCTTTGTAATAATACCTTACAAGAGACCTTTTGCATGAAGCATATCCCAGTTACGTTATATTCACTTATTACCATATTTTTCTAAAACTATCCCAGTTACATTATATTCACTTATTATCATGTTTTTATAAAACCATATAGACTGCACAACATCACATCATTCATCTGTATAATGGTCTCAGCCAAAATCCTGGATCCAAATACGCCTCTGAACTTTGGAGTGTTGGAACGTCTGCCTGTATCCTAATGTTTACAGTGTGAGATAATCTCTAAGGATGATGTGCAAAACCTCCAGCTCAAATGCAGAGGTCATTTAATTAAAATGTTGCCCATAGGGTGTGGAATTTTTTTTAAGTCTTTTGAGAGCTGAATCTTGTTTGAGTTGTGACTGCCTGAATAACTGCCAACAGCTATTGATGTAGATGACAAAGATTCAGATTTGTGGAGCAGTTTGACAGTTATCCACAAATCTGCTGAGTGTCATAAATAAAAACCTGGAAAAAAAAAAACACTGAAAAGCTAAAGCCCTACTATTCTGCACTGCAAGTAATTGTTAGACCTGTTACGTAGATGAGATGCTTATTATAAACTTGAAAAAAAATACATGTAATTGAAAGTAAATAGAATGGAATCTGGCACTGAATTGGAGCAATGATCCTCTATTTGCTATCCTCAGTGCAGAGGAGACTGGAAATAAAATCAGAAGGCCAGCATGGAATATATTTGCTGTAGTCCTACCCACATGTACTGCTAAATAACATTCCTGCTTCTCTGAAAATACAAAAATATTTGGTTTTGTAAGTGACACACATTGGCTCACCTGCCCTAATCAGTTTAGAATCTTGGCGGGTTCAAGTAACAATGGAGCTGTTGTCTATTTGTATATCCAAAAATCTGTGGTTGGTTGCCATAATAACATCTCCTAAGACCATATCATCGTTCTAAATAGACTAGGGGTGTTCAAGATCCTTTGCGACGTATCAGCCCAGACTGGCCCAAAGATGGAGTCCAAACATATCTTTGACAGTGAGTTTCAGTGTGGTGGGTTTTCAGTATAGCTGGACAGCTCAACTCCTTTTTTTTCCATTCATGGATATTTTCCAATGCTTTTAGATAATTAAAAAATAATGTAGCTGGGCAATTGATAGCATGAACATTACCAAAATATGGCTCTAGGAATGCTAAAAGAGAAAGAAGAACATGTAACCAAGTAAAGGGCTAAATTAATTTCATTCTCTAGATAGTTAAACTATAGTAGATTAAAGGCTGAAGTGCAAACTCTGGCTACAGCAGAGCTGAAGCAAAAAATATTATCTATATATAAAAAATCAACTAAGTGGGTTTTTTTCCCCCTACAGTTTAGTATATGGTGTCTCTAGGTCATTCATTCTGAATGCATGACTTTGTCCTTCCATGCTTTTTTCTGGAATATAAAAAGGTCTTTTTTTTTTTTACAGTAACATCTGCAAGTCTCCCATGAGCTATTCCAGGGTGACTTCATTCATTTTGTCATATTATTATGGTCCTCAGGGTGCATTCCTGCACATAAGGTCTCCTCCCCTGAAGAACAGTAACTCTTCCACATTATGAGAGCAGATTTTTTCCCCTTGTACAGAACAAATTATTTCAACCAATTCTAACATCTGGACTATTAGTAACTTCCTGCAAACTACTGACTGTTTTTGTATCCTGCAGTCATTTCTGTGTTTAGGAGGATGGTTTGAGGAGCCAAGGGAAAGTAATATTTTTTTCCTTAAAATTCTCCTTCCCTTCATTCTTGTGAGATAGTGATCGAATACTCTGAAACAATTAACTCTCCCTTTTATACTTACTATAGAATAAAAAGGCTAAAAGAGTGGAGAATTCTTCAGCTGTGTGTTTTTCAGGATATGCAGTATCAATACTGGCTGATTTTCAAAGTGGCTTGGGCGAGCTGGGACCCAAAACCCCATCCACAATTATGAGATATGATTTGTTAATTTATTAATTTTCTTAACTAAGTGCTTAAAGTTAAGCATGTGTTTAAGTATTTTGCTGAATCAGGTACCTAGACTCTGCTTGGCATTCTGAATTTTATTCAAGCTCTGTTTGACAAGTAGGGTGGCAGAGAGATTCTGTCAAAAGAACTAGAAGTTCAAGATTAATGTGATGCTTTGAAATGCATATCTAAAAGGTTTGCAACACTCACATTTGTTAAGTTTTTAGCACCACATCCTGCTTTTCTTACTCATATGAGTAGTCCCAATGAATTCAGTGGAGCTACTCACATGAATAAAGAGAGCAGGAATTGTCTGTTAACTTTTATTAGGTTTTATTCTCACTTTCTATATGGCTTGCATCCACAAAGACGTGGTGCGACACTGTTGCACATAATAATACAGTGATCCCTATGAAGACATGGAGAAAAATCAGAAGGCTCGGCATGCTTCCTTGACTCTAGAAACTCCTTCTACAATTGTCACAAGATAAAACTGAGTGAAAACCTGTCAAGTTTTCTTTAAAAAAATGAGGCAAAGTGTGTGACTGTGTAGGTAACATTTAACTGAGGAATCTTCCCAAATCCCCACTGAGGTACATAATAAGCTGTAGCACACTGGAGGCTGCAAACCCATGGCTTCCAGTTGCATTACTTGTGGTTACAAATAATTGTCCTTTTTCTACACCTCTTAATGACACTCATATTGGATGGCTTTTAAGTAGAGGAATGTGCAGTCAGTGTAAAAACAGTGCCGTACCCAGAGTAAGCTCCTGTATGTAGACTTGTTGTCTGTATTTATAGATGCCCATCTTATGCAGATATATCCGCAATGCCACTATAATCAACACTAATGTTGTCAGGCCTGTGAGTTGAGTATGCCAAAGCACAGCAATAGCTGAGACTGATGTGCTGTCATCTTGCACCTGGGCCTGTGGATCAGCATTTCTCTAGGAAGCCCTCCTGGCAGAAAATGACTTATATGTTAACTATATATCTGGACTGCTGCTGGCCAAGCACCCGTGAATCAAAGGGTGTGCACCTGATGGGTGGGCTAGCGCCATTTCTTTTCAGACTCGGCTCACGCAAGAATGAAAATTAAGAAATGATCCCTTTCTGAGAAGTGAGAAGTCCACGTTTCATAGCCTGTGAGAGACAGAGAAAGCATGCACCCATCGAAGGGAATTCATTTGTTTCTTTTTACGTGTAAATGGACTGGTTTAGGAAGCTGCCTTTATGATTTAAAGGGCTAGCTGGTTTTGCTGGTGTAAACCAAGTTGCATGACTCCTGGCTTTAGAAAGTCTGCCAATGGAAAGGCTGTGATGATACAAGGTGGCCATATCTCTCTGCTGGGAACTCCATAGGTAGTGGGGGAGAGTAATGCAGTCCAGAACCAGAGTTGTGCTGTGACTGGGGATGTGCCAGGGCAGCCTTGGGATGCACTGATGGAGTACATCTACATCAACCTCAGCTGGCAGAGTACCAATGAAGCTGCTGGCTGAAATTAAAGTTCCCCTCCCTGGCACAAATCTGACAGAGGCAGAAACGCCACCTGGCCTGCTTCTGGGCTAAATGAATTTTTTTAGAGAGGATCTAGTTAGTTAGCCAGTGAAATGCTGGAATCTGCTTTTAAAGACTTCTGCACACAGTAGATATGGCACATGCTACATGACAAAACTCATTCGGTCCTTTGGCCTGGATGATTTTTGTCTTTCCTCACCTTCATAATGCTCACAGGCGTTAATATTTCAGCAGCTGGAAAGTGTCCATTGCAGTGGGGGTTGCTAAGTGACAGCTACAATGTGTGCAACAAATAGTTCCTACTCAGACTTATGGAAAGAAGTTCTCAGACTGTGCAAATGTAGGTCTGCTGGAATGAATAGGCAGCGTCCCTACATGCAATACTGCTATTGTGCTCCCATTGAAACTCCTCAAATAGGGCAAGCTGGATTAAAAAAAAGGAGGATTTAATGAGAAGCCCAGCAAAGTCTCCCAAGAATAGATGCTGTATAACTAAATGTCCAGCACTGAAAAGCCTAAAGAAAACTAGATTTGGCTATATTTCAGCTATCAGATTAAATAGAGCAAGAGCAGCCTCCCTTTTGGATAGGCATCCTTCAGTGTTAATTTTAATGAATTTGGAGCAAAGGTTTTTCTGTTATTTGAAACAAACACGTCAAAAGTACAGATAAGCACTTTGTACATCCAAAACAAAACAACCTTTGCTGAAACAGATTCTATACATTTTATTTGATGTGAACAGTCCTAAGTACAACATGTTGAAATGGTTCTTTAAGCTTCTTTCTACTGGAGATGAATAATAATAGACCACCAGCACCAATATGTCCCTTTTAAGGTCCCCTCTTCCCAGTATTACCCCAACCTGACCCTGTTTAGGAATGTTCAATGCACTGTAAGGAATCTTAGTCAGTCAAGGGACATATGAAAAGGTGTTCAGTTGCTAATACTTTTAATTTATTTAAGAACTTCATTTTCAAGTTCCCTTTTTGTGTGTGTTTCAAACGTTTAACATAACAAGTAACTAATTACAACCTGCTGTTTACCCTGGGAACGTGCTTGGTGGGTGGGGGTTAAGAAGGAGAGAACAATCTGGTTGACTGCTCTTACAGCTGGCAGTCAGAGTGTCAATATTCAGGCAGCTGCTTCAGTCACAGTCTGCTTCACCATCCAAGAGTTCAGTTCCCATGTTATTGTTGTTCTTTACCTAAAAATGTTTCTCAGTTTAAATTAATAAACCTGTACTATTACATTTTTGTAGGAACGGACCAAATGGCGAACGATTGCTACGGCCAACTGTCTGGCTAAGTGTTGAAGAAGAAGATTTTAAACCCCCCAAAGGCAAGCAATATGAAGTTATTATTCTCACAGGAACTGAAACCTGACCCCTCCTGGACCTTACACATATCTATTAGGTGGTTTTAAGAATGCCTTAGTATTACAGATGGGCCCGGGAAATGCTGTTAAGATCTGGATGAGCTTTAGGCAGGGGGGATCAAGGTAAAAGTTAAATCAGAGCTGGGGCTCACTGTAATCTCACAAAATGTTTTTGTGGGACCTTGGGGTCCAAATTGCACAAGTCTCACAAAGTCAGTTGGTCTCATGCAATTTTACCCTCATCTGAACAAAGCCCTGGAATGAAATCCCATAAATGCTTGATCTGCAGCCAAATTTCCCCTGCCCTGAAATTCAGAACCTCAGATCCAAGTGCCTTCAGTTTTGTCCCATCTCCACTTAATGTTGTATCAACGTGGCCAAGTAGTTCATTAACTTTTTGAGGCTCTTCTGTTTTGTTTTTGTGTTTAATTTCTTTAGAAACAAAGGAGAAAAACAAATATGAGAAAATGGCCAGGGCATTTATCAGTCTGTGGATCTGAATATGCAGTCTAGTGAGCCCACAGTCTCCATTCATATTTCATGCCCTCTCTAGAGTGGATTCCCATGAAAGTGAGTTGAGAGGGCCCAGCATCTTGGAGAATTGGGACCAAAAAAGGTACACGTTTTTAAAAGTACACTTTTATAATAAGGAAGCTAGTTGCGATTATTTTCCCCTTTCAAAATTACCAATCATTCAGGGCCTCCATATGGAGCTGACAGCAGGAACCTCAGTGCATATGTACAAGGGTGGCCATAAAATATTACTTTGCATTGAAAGACATGAAGCTGTCATCTACAACATCATTAAAACTTCTCAATTAAGAATTTCTGGAGTAACCTATTCAGCTGTAATGGCAGCAATTTACAGTACTAGAGGAAACTGAATTCTACACATCAAGACAGCTGAAATATAAAAGGAAACAATACATTTGATTATATGAAGTGCTTTAAAATGTTGGCATCCAAAGATCAATGCAAATCTAGATTTTTTTTTTTAACCTTCCTGTACTATGACTTGCAAGGTACCATGATTTCCCCTCCCTCATCACATCTATGATATTTAGAAAACAATGATACAATTTTGGTTTGTTTAAACTTGATAAACAATATGATGTTTAAAGAATTTGTTTTGTAAAAGAAGGGAAATCATCTCAATAATTAGATATTGTCAGAGTTCCACACTTCTCTTGCACCTAGATGTGTTTGTCAGCTCTCTCTTGCCAAACCACGGTACTCTAACAGTGCAAAAGGAGTAATATAATGCACCTTAGCCCTGATCTGGCAGTCCTTAGCTCACACAAAACTCTCATTGACTTGAATGCAAAGTTTACTTGAGTAAGGTCTTCTGAATCAGTGAGTGTTTTGTGTGATGCAACTACGGTATTTCTAGACATTATCTCTGCTAGCACAGATGGTACTTTCCAACCTGAGGATCGGAAACATGATGGCACAGTGCCCCAGGTGAAGGGGAAGGCTAGCTGTCTATAAGTGGCCAGGTTCCTTCTGTGAAAGGCCAGGTACTTTCTATCTACATTTAGATATACCCAAAGCTTTTTCTTTTTTGGGAGGGTGGGGGTGGTTCTTGTGACATCTCTAGTATGACAACTACACAACAGAGCTGGTTGTAAATTTTCCAACAGAATGTTTTTCTGTCAGAAAATGCCTGTTTGTTGAAAGCAAATTGTTTTCCATAAATGTGTTTATTTCAGGGAAAGTTTTCAAAAGAAAAATTGAAAAACATCTTTATAAGGTCAAACATTCCATATTGACCTTTTCAGAACAGAACATATCTATTTTCTGTTTTGAAATTACTTCTGTTATCTCTCTCTCTCTATCTATATCTATCTATATCTATAAAAATGTAATATAAAAGAAATAAAAGTCAAAATTGGAACAAAACATTTTGATTGTATTGCAACAAAGCACTGCAATTGACCTATAACTATTTTTTCCTCTGGAATCTCATTTTGTGGGGAATTTTGAAGCTTTTTGCTTTCATTTTATTTTGAAACAGAAAACGTTACAAACTCTCGGCACTCCCTGTGAAATGAAAAATCTGGTTCTGCCCAGCTCTACTATATAATCCACTTTAAATGTTCCCAACACTGAATATTGCCTTTTTTTTAATCTTTGTAAAATGCTTATGGTACCAGACTGGCACTATTAACTTTAAACAGCACATTCCTAATGCTCTTGTGCTGAAATTCTGCAGTTTAATTTCTTTCTATTAATATTAATTTTATGAAAATTGATGAAAAGAGCTAAATATAAGCTCTGCATCAGTGCCCAGCTTGAAATAACACATTTACATACTGACACATGAAAACACTTTTTTTGTGGGGGCAGGGAAAGTATTTTCTCTGTAGTACCTTCCCACCTTCACCTAATAGAAGCATTCCAAAACAGACCAGTACGGGGAAAAATTCCTTTCCTCTGCCTTCTTGGATCAGCATGTCTACTTTGGATTTACTTGGTCCATATTGAAACTTAGGGCAGGTCTACACTATGGGGTTACGTCAATCTAAGTTATACAATTCCAGCTACATGAATAATGTAGCTGGAGTCGACGTAGCTACACTGCATTGGGTTGACTTATCTTTTGCTTCTTGTTCTGGTGGAGCACTGGAGTCGACGGGAGAGCGATCTGTGGTCGATTTAGCGGGTCTTCACTAGACCCGCAAAATCGACCCCTGGTGGATCGATCATTGCAATGTCGATCCACGGTAAGTGTAGACATGCCCTTAGAGATGGAAAGGACCTATTACATTAGGTTCACTCTCCACAAAGTCAGGTTGTAGCCTGCTAGAAAGGGAAGATCCACACATCATCTTCCGATACTGTTGATATAAAATGTAACTATTTTGAAAAATCAGCATTGGTGAATATAAATCAGAGGAAAATGGAATTGTAGGCATCCATTTGTCAGATGTATATGGGTATGTGAATGGATGAAACAGACCATTGTGCAGTCCATACAGAAAAGAATTCTTGTTTAACTCATATAAATACTCATGGATAATTAAATAATTGTGAACCAGGCCATGCATGCTAGGAGCATAATTGGCATTGTCTGACCCCTTGCATTGACCTATATGACTAGCGTAGTGCTGGTTAGCACTGATACAGTAAATGCTCTGTCAACATCTCCATTACTAAGTCTGTTTCACTAAGATCGATTTTGCTTTTGTTTTTGTTTTAAGTTGGACGAAAAAACAGTTTGTTTCCTCCTTGTCCCTCTGCTGCTTTAAGGAGAAAAACCTGTAAATTTTTCTCTAATCCAGTTTAGCCAGTACATAATCCCTACTGTGAATTGCTTCTTTTAGTGCTGCATTTAGATGGTGGTTCAGTTTTTGTTTGTTTTAATAGCCAATTCACTAACATTTTAAAATTCTATACTGGACCTGTGCAGTAATTTTTTTCATTATGCACTATATCTGTGGTTCCCAAAATTGTTCCCCCACTTGTGCAGGGAAAGCCCCTGGCGGGCAGGGCCGGTTTGTGAACCTGCCGCGTCCGCAGGTTCGGCCGACTGTGACTCCCAGTGGCCGCGGTTTGCTGCTCCAGGCCAATGGGAGCTGCTGGAAGCGGTGGCCGGTACGTCCCTCGGCCCGTGCCGCTTCCAGCAGCTCTCATTGGCCTAGAGCAGCGAACCATGGCCACTGGGAGCCGCAACCAGCCAAACCTGCGGATGCGGCAGGTACACAAACCGGCCCGGCCCGCCAGGGGCTTTCCCTGCACAAGCGGCGGAACAAGTTTGGGAACCACTGCACTATATATATATATATATATATATATTGTAGCAAGTACATTACAAAATTGTTCCAAAAGATTTGCTTATTAAAGCCTCTAGGTTATACTCATATGATATGATAGGGACACATATACAGTAGTCATAATGTGTTGAAGATGAATGTTATGACTTGACTTTTTCCTAAGAGTGGGGATGGTGTGGGGAGGATGGGAAGGTGTCTTTTAACTTAAAATGCCCTCGCTTTTAGTGAGTTTAATTCATTTTACTGTTTACAATTTTTGAATTTAATATACACTTTTCTAGCCTCCATGCGCAAGGCTCTTTAAAGACTAGCAGAGCTTTTTCTTTGGTGCTTGGTTTTTTGTTTTCTAAGTTAATTTAGATCTCTAGATAGGGACCAGACTGATGCTGGAAAGGACAGGATTCTGCTTATCTAGAGAACAAGGGCACCAGTAATGCAAGTCTCCTAGGGTGACCAGCTGTCCCAATTTTATAGGGACAGCCCCGATTTTTGGGGCTTTTTCTTATATAGGCTCCTATTACCCCCCCCCCCCGGTCCCAATTTTTCACACTTGCTGTCTGGTCACCCTAAAGTCTCCCCACACACGCACTTCAGCCGTGACTTGATGGCCTCAAGTATCTGATCCACATGAGTGGGATGAGTGTATAAGAGATTTTGTGACGTTTGCTGGGGAGGGTTTCTGGAATTTATTTCAGCTGCTGTGAAAGGATTTTCTTACAATTAATAATGATTCTTTCCTAAAAACTTTTCTGAAAAATTTCAAATGTAACATTTAATTAAAAAGAACCCTTTGGTATACGATCAGTTACACACACACCCCCCTATGCACAGACAACTATCCCCCTTCCTTTCACCCCCAGATCTGAGGCCAGTGATCTGTGCAGAAGGGAAACCTTCCTCATGCAAACCTTCCATAATGCCTCCCACAGTCATAGGGGCATTTATGTATTACCAAGAGTTCTGAAGGAGCTCAGATATCAAATGACAGAATTACGCCCTAACTGTGGTGTGTAACCTATTGCTTAAATCAGCCTCTGTGCCTGATGACTGGAGGGTAACTAATGTAACACTGACTTTTTAAAAGGGCTCCGAAGGTGATCTTAGCAATTACAGGCCGGTAAGCCTAACTTCAGTACCAGGTAAATTAGTTATAACTTTAATAAAGAACAGAATTATCAGATGCACAGATAAACACAATTTGTTAAGAGTCAACACAACTTTTGCAAAGGGAAATCATACCTCACCAATCTATTAAAATTCTTTGAGGGCATCAACAAGCATGTGGATAAGGGTAATCTGGACTTTCAGAAAGCCTTTGACAAGAGCCTTGGGTGACAGACCTTAAGGAAACTATGTAGCCATAGGATGAAAGGGAAGGTCCTCTTATGGATCAGTAACTAGTTGAAAGATAGGAAACAAAGGGTAGGAATAAATGGTCAGTTTTTCACAATGGAAAGAGGTGAACAGTGGGGTCCCCCAAGAATCCTTACTGGGACCTGTGCTGTTAACCATATTCATAGATGATTTGGAAAAAGGAGTGAACAGAGAAGTGGCCATCCATGTTTGCAGATGATACAAAATTATTGAAGATAGTTACATCCAAAGTAGACTGTGAAGAATTATGGAGGGATCTCTCAAAAAAGGATGACTGAGAAACAAAATGGCAGATGAAATTCAACGTTGATTAAAGCACATTGGAAAAAATAATCCCAACTATACATATACAATGATGGGTTCTAAATTAGCTGTAACTACCCAAGAAAGAGATCTTGGAGTCACCATGTATATTCTCTGAAAACTTCTGCTGCTGTGCATTGAGCAGTCAAAAAGGCTAATAGTATGTTAGGAACCATTAGGAAAGGAATAAAAATAAAACCGTAAATATCATAATGTTACTATATAAATCCACCCACACTTTGAGTACTGTGTCCAGTTCTGGTTGCCCCATCTGTAAAAGGACATAGTAGCACTGGAAAAGGTTCAGAGAAGAGCAACAAAGATGATCAAGGTTATCCTTTTCCATATGAGGAGAGACTAAAAAGATTAGGGCTGGAGAGAATTTTTTTTTTAACATGGGCTAAACATATTATCCTCCAATCTTGTTCTCTGAAATGGCTGAACCATTTTTGTTAAAACTTTGCTTAAAAAAAAATTAATCTGGAGCAGTGGTCACCAACTGGTCAATCGTTATTGACTGGTCGCTCCTAGAGACTCTCCCAGTCAATCGTGATCTCTGATGGTGTAGTGGGGCTGCTGCTAAGGTAGGCTCGCTCCCTGCCTGCTCCTACCCCACTCCGCTCCCAGAAGCAGCCAGCACACTCCTGAGGCCCCGGGGTGGGGCAGAGGTCTCAGCACACTGCTCCTGCCTGCTAGCACCGCTCCTGCAGCTTCCATTAGCCGGGAACGGGGAACTCTGGCCAATGGGAGCTGCAGGGGCGGTGCCTGCAGAGAGGGGCAGCGCATGGAGCCACGTGTCGCCCCCTCCCCCCCCCGCAGGGGCTGCAGGGGCACGTTGGCCCCTTCTAGGAGAGGCATGGAGCTGGGGCAGGCAGGAAGCCTGCCTTAGCCTCACTGCGCCGCTGACCGGGAGCCGCCCGAGGTAAGTGCCTCCTGGTGGGAGGCCATACCCTGACCCCCAACCCTGAGCCCCCTCCCAGAGCCAGCACCCCATACCCCCTCTGCACCTCGAACCCCCTCCTGCACCCCAAGCCCCTGCCCTGATCCCCCTCCCAGAGCTAGCACCCCAAACCCCCTCCTGCACCCCAACTGCCTGCCCCAGCCCTGACCCCCCTCCCAGATCCAGCACCCCACACCTTCTCCTGCACCCCAACACTCTGCCTGAGCCCGGAGCCCCCTCCTGCACCCAAACTCCCTCCCAGAGCCCACACCCCCTGCTGCACCCCAACACTCTGCCCCAGCCCAGAGCCCCCTCCTGCACCCAAACTCTCTCCCAGAGCTTGCACCCCTCACCCCCTCCTGCACTCCTGCCCCAGGTTCAGCTCAGAGCCCCCTCCTACACTGCGAACCCCTCAGCCGCAGCCCAGAGCCTGAACCCCCTCCTGAACCCCAGCCCGGTGAAAGTGAGTGAGGGTGGGGGAGAGTGATCGATGGGGAGGTGGGAGGGGGAGATAGAGTCGACAGGGCAGGGCTTTGGGGAAGGGGCAGGGCCTCAGGGAAGGAGCAGGGGAGATCCTGTGTTGCCCTTAAATTCAAAAAGTGATCTTGGGCGTAAAAAGGTTGGAGACCACTGATCTGGAGGCAGCCACCCAGTATGGAAAATTTCAGCTCAAAAGATTAAAGTCTGGCAAAATTATAAGCAACTAAAACAGAGTCTTATTATGGAAAGTGTTGGGAAGTCTTAAGTATAACCAGTGCTACCAGCTCATCATCATAATTTCATTAATGGTGAAATCTAACAGAAAAATCTGTTAGACCAGCTGTTATTTTCAGAACCAAAGGTCAGCGAATTTGTGGGGCTACCATGAATCTTTATGTTGCCGTGACCCGCAAGAGCGCTGAGCAAGTCTGGGCTGATGTTTCTTATTCATCTTTAACTACCTTTAACTATCTTTACCCTCTTCTCAAAAATATGCTTTCATGATCCATCAAACTTTGGACCTGAGCCCCCACTGTGTTGGCCAGTGGAGACTTTCTATTTCAGGCAGTAGAGAGAAGGCTGTATGGCTTATACAGGACTAGAGCTGGGTAAATAACAGATTTTTCAATTTACTGGAAATTCAACAAAAAAAATTGTTTGGGTAAAAACCAAAACTTAAATTTTTTTAAATATTTTATTTTGATTTCAAGCATTTGTTTAACTTTATACAAATGTTAAAAATAAAATTAAAGAAATCCAAGCAAAGTCATTTTTGAACGACATTTTTTTTTAAATATCAAAATGAATTTTTTTTTACCAAAATAGTTTAGCAAAACCGACATGAATTCTTGAAATGCTTGGGTGTGACCAAATCTATGGTTTTCACTGAAAAAAAAGCTTTGGTCCAAAAATTTCTCCCAGCTCTGTTCTAGACCCCTGTGAGTAGCTGTCTTGGAAGTTACATGCCCTTGACGGTATTTTAAAATGGTACAGCCATTTAATGAAATGCATTTATTTTCTGCAAACCCAAAGATATCAACATACACAATGCTTATAGAAAGACACCAGATAGAGTGATTATTTTTAGATACTTCCGCACCCTATAAATACAGTACAATAGCTGTAACACCACAAATAGCTCCATATGAATTCTTACTATAAGGAAACAGGAAATATCAGATTAAAAAGGGAAAAGCTGTTCTGAATAGTCCAAATATTAAAATACCAGTTTTAAGTAAAGAATCAGAAAAAAAATTGAAAGAAAGTCAGTTTGCATATAAGTTACCTTTTTATTATATGTCAGTCTAAATGTGAACATTAAGTCTATGGATCTAGCCCTGGCTCATGCAAAATTCCCAGCGACTTAAATAAGCATCAGTGAGTTCAATGAAAGTTTTGTCTGAGCAAGAACAGCAGGATTAGGCACTAATTAAATTTGTGCACATTTTTCTCTGTCTTGGAGATATAGTATCCAAGCAGTTGTCCTAGTGGTTAAAGCACAAGGCTAGGAGTTAGAAGGCCTAGGTTCTGTTTCAGACTGCCACTAAATTACTGTGTGACTTTAGGTACACGACTTAACTTCTCTATGCCTCAGTTTCCTCATATGTAAAATAGGGATAATAATACCCTTGAAAAGACTTTGTGATCTATGTATGAAAACTGATACATGGTCTCACAAGTATATTGTCATAATTATTGGTGGTCACTTGGCATGCAGTAGGTATTAAATTAAAAATTGCTTCTACTATTAATAAAACTGTGAAGTGGGCCACCTGGTATACTAAGAACTATAAGCCACAACTTTAACTGCTTGCTTATTTTTTCTTGCTTTTGACTTCCATTTGTCTTACTATCAGTGGAAGGCTATGTAGTGGGTACAAGGCATGGAATCATTACCCATCATCTGTTTTGTTTTGAATGAGCTTGCTATCTAATTAAGTAAAATACATTCTATCAATGAAAAATGATAGACATAAGTTACGCCACAGTTTAACATTGTAGGCCAGAATCTGGCCTTATGTATGGCACTTATGAGCTGTTTGTCCAGGTGTAGGTTTAGACTGAGTGATGGAACATCATCTGTTACTATTTTTATGTGTATCTAGTTTAAGTAACAGGAACTAATCTAATTCAAATTAGTTATAGTAAAAAAAAACCTTAGAAATGGAAAATGTAATATATAAAGGATTGAGTAAATAATAAGAACAGGAGTACTTGTGGCACCTTAGAGACTAACAAATTTATTTGAGCATAAGCTTTCGTGGGCTACAGCCCACTTCATCGGTGCATAGAATGGAGCATATAGTAAGACAGGGGTCGGCAACCTCTGGCACGCGGCTCGCCAGGGCAAGCACCCTGGCTGGCCGGGCCAGTTTGTTTACCTGCCGCGTTGGCAGGTTCGGCTGATCGTGGCTCCCACTGGCCGCAGTTCGCTTCCTGGCCGATCGTGGCTTCCACTAGCCGCGGTTCGCCATCCCAGGCCAATGTGGGCTGCGGGAAATGAACCGCGGCCAGTGGGAGCCGCGATCGGCCGAACCTGCCAACGCGGCAGGTAAACAAACTGACCCAGCCCGCCAGGGTGCTTACCCTGGTGAGCCATGTGCCAGAGGTTGCCGACCCCTGTAGTAAGGAGATATATATACACATACAGAGAACAAGAAAAGGTGGGAGTTGTCCTACCAACTCTAAGAGGCTAATTAATTAAGAGAAAAAACTTTTGTAGTGATAATCAAGATAGCCCATTACAGACAGTTTGACAAGAGGTGTGAGAATACTTAACATGGGGAAATAGATTCAATGTGTGTGAAAATGAATAGGTAGCTCCTAATTCCTCTCCAACCACACGTTAGAAAATATCTTAGTAGATTCATCAATATAAGCATTTATTTTCCAGCCCAGCTGTGTTTAAATATGATTTGATATATTTATTTTGAATAGTATCAGACTTACCTATAGTACTGTAGTTCTGATTCTAGCTCCTGGATGTATATCTGCAAATGTGGCACTTTATTGGCTTTTGCTTCTAACTCCTTCACTTTGCCAAGACTGTTAAGGACTGCGTGTCTAGCTTCTTCCACTTTCTTCCTCATTTCTGCCTGTTCCCTCTTCAGATTACGGTTGCAGTCTTCCAGGGTGACTATAGCTTCCTGGGAACTCCTCAATTCTTTTTGCAGTTCTTGATTGACCCTAATTGCTTCTTCAATTTGTCCATCCCTGGAATTCCGGATTAGTTCCACCTCCTTTAGGACACTCTGAAGGCACTTGGTGGGCTGGGAGTGTTTGGGAGTTAACTGTCTCCTATTACCTATAAAACAGGTCCCATCTTTCTTATGATTAGCATGGCTTTTCCACAGTCCTACCTACAATCAACAGGGGCATAAAGAAGAACACAGATTAATTTATTTGAAAATAACTTAACATTTTAATCAAAGCTGAAAATGGGCAGATTTTTTGGCAGATTTTCTTCATATGTAGTAAACCTACCCTTAATTAGGAATCTACCTTTGGCCTATACAAAGTTCTGGGCATAATCCTTGGGTAATACAATTTTCAAAATACATACTTTCTGTAGAAAAGTTGACTCATTAAAGGAACAGCAAACTTTGTCTCAAATGTTTTACATGTTCACATATTGTTTTAATTTCATGTCTCCCCATTGTTTCAGTCAGTTCTCAGGGGCGCAACTAGCGTTTTGAGCAGTGGCGGCTCCAGGCACCAGCGCTCCAAGCGTGTGCCTGGGGCGGCAAGCCACGGGGGGCACCCTGCCGGTCCCTGCAAGGGCGGTAGTCAGGCATGCCACCGAATGCTGCCTGCCTGCCGTGCTTGGGACAGCAAAAAAGCTAGAGCCGCCCCTGGTTTTGACATTTTTTTAGGCATGTGGGCTATACAAATTAGCATGAAGCTGGTAATCAGTAGGTGTCCTGAGTTTTAATCCTAGTTCTTCCAGTGATTCACTCTGTGGCCCTGGGCCAGTAACTTCACCGTTTTGTCTCAGTTTTCCTATTTGTAAACCAGGGATAGTACTACTTCACTGGGCTGTTGTGAAGATTTAATAGTTAATGTCAAATTAGAACTTCAAACATATATAAGCATTATCTGAATGCTAAGTATATTTATTAACTCAAGTTAACTAGTCACACCAAAAAAACTGGAGAAGTCAAGCTTCTAGGGCCTCACCCTTTCTATACTACCCCTTAATGCCAGACAGCGTTTTTTGTCTCCCTAGAGCAATCAAGCAATGCCTGCTATTAAAATCCTGTACTTTTAACTAATTGGAATTAATGGAAGTTCTGCCTGAGCAAGGACTGTGCATTGAGGCCTCAAAGTCAGTGGGGCTCTGCCTGGGTGCAAGGGTCTGCTCACCAGTTCAACTGTAGGAGTGGGGCCTAACTATGAACTCAGAGGTTATCTGTGAGTCTCAAAACATTTCTTGCTCAATGAACTGCCTACTTATTGTTCTCACAGGTAAAAATCCAAACATTATCACATCCATTACTGATAAAACACTGAACAAACCAAAGCCACATATAAGAAAAGAATAAGATCAAAATACACATTTCAGGAGGACGGTCAATATATTTTTTAAAAACCCTATAATGCACTGTCTCATTAATAAATAGTAATACTGCAACAAAATATTTCCTCTTGAAAATTGTACATAACCAAACTGGTTGTCTTAAACAAAAACCAGCAACAACACAAACACACAATACCCAGGAAGAAATAATGACAAGTATCCAAGTTGCCATTTGTTTAGAAACAGAACTATTTATATTCAGTAATCTGGAACTAGATGGAACATAACTCTCTGAATCATTCAGGTAAACATCATTAATATGTCAGATGTTCATTTTTTGAAAATCACAACATCTTCATCTTCAATTTACATATAACATTAACACCGAAAAAGTATGAAAGCCTTGATGGCCCATGAAATAAACTGACTGAAAGGTCAAAAATCTTTTCCAGCATAAACAAGTAGCCCCAGCCAGGCCTGGAAGGAAATAAATTCTCCCACCCTTCTTTGCACTTTCACCCACATTTATTTCAATGGGCTTTTAGTGGTCTAACTTTTAAAAATATGTTCCAGCAGCTTGTTGCACTGTGTAATCAATGAGAGTTGGAATGACCCTAACACCAAGGTCCATTTCTATGGCTTTTCATGACAAGCATTTGGAGGTAGACAGACCCCCCCCCCTTCACCCAAGACTGAGGTGAATGCAAATAGGTCACAAACTAATTAACAAAATGTTTGCTCTGAACACAAGCTTTAATGAGCTCCTTTAACCACTACTAGCTCCAGTGAACTTTACTTTCAGTTAACAAAAGTAGTGTTGTGCTTTAGGTTACATTTAAACCAACTTTTACTGCACAGTTCCAGTGATAGCAAAAATGGAAGCCTCTCTCCCCTGTCCAGCAGTTCTGATAGAAACGGATGCACTCCATTTATCCGTTAATTAAATCTCTCCCCAAACGTAGTGGCAATAATAATCCAATCTTTTTTATAATCCAGTTACCCAACAATAACCTGATTAGATGTCCTGGAAATCTTTCATAGATCTAGTGGGGTGAGCACAGAGTTTAACATGGTGCATTTCATAGTCCCTTCTTTTAGCTCTTTCTCTCACACTCGGGAGCAGCACCACCACTGCTAGACAAATGCTGCTAGTGAATACATATTTTCCCTGCCGAATGTCAGCTGGAGCCCAAGTCTGCCCTGATTTACACTGCAAAGTGCCCCTGAAATCAGAACAGCGGCTCCCAAACTTCTGCTGGTAGGAAGAAGGCGCTCAGGGAGCTGGAGTGCTTAGTGCCAGCGTGCCAGGGTGTAGGCGTGGCAGTGCTTGGGAACAGTGGGACCTGTCACCCTGCCTTTACAGGGAGCGCTGCAGCTTTTGCTGCCCTAGGACTAATTCCATGTGTCAGTTTCCCAAGGTTGGTTTCGCTCTGGCCGCAGGCTGAGTCCCCGGAGCGGGGTCTGGCCAGAGCCCCCGAGTGTGCAGCGGCCCGTGCCCTTCCCCGCTCACCTGCAGAGCGAGGCACCTGGCGTCGCTGCTCTGCAGCGCTGCCCGCATGTCCTCCACCAGCTCCCGCAGGCTGCCGTTCTCCTCCTCCAGCTTCACGATCCGGTCTTCAGCCTGCTCCAGAGCCACGATCTCCTCGTAGCACTCCCTGGAGCAGGGGCCCGGCCGCCTGGCGTGCGGGGCCAGCCCGGGGGCGGCCGGGGGAGGAGAAGCCCCTCGCGGGCTGCCGCTTTTGATGGCAGCAGCCCCGTGGCCCGCCTTGTCCCGGCGCCGCCGCAGCGGGCTGCGCAGCCGGATCTGGGTCTCGATGTGCTCGCTCTCCTTGCCCAGCGGCAGCCTGCCCACCGCCGGGCGCTGCGGCGCGCAGCCGGCCTTGGTGCTGAAGTAGCCGCAGAGCTTGGCGTGGAACTGGCGGAAAGTCAGCTCCGGGGCCAGGTCCTCCCAGAGGCCGGCGCACTCCTCCGGGTCGGCCGCCGCCTCCTCCGGGTCCGCCAGCCCCAGCACCTGGCAGAGGGTGCGGAAGTCCTCGCCGGGGATCCTGCCTTCCGCCTCGCAGTCCAGGTGGTGGAAGATCTCCTGCAAGTACTGGTCCAAGCCCGTGGCCAGCACGATGATCTCGTTCTCCACGCCCCGGTCCAGCCCGTAGTGATACGCCAGGGCGCTGACCAGCCACTGGGTCCGGCGGGCCGGCCGGCTGTAGGGGTCCCAAGCGTCGGGGGGATCCATCTCTCACCCCACCACCATGCTGCCCCTGCTGGCGCACTGGAGTGTCCGGAGCCCTGTAGGCAGCTCCGCTCCCGCAAGCCCAGCGCAGGGTCAGAGCAGGGGCCGGTGTCCGGCCCCCGGACGCGCCGCCCCCGTGAGCACGTGCGCGGAGATGTGCACAGGCCCCGGGGCGAAGGGAAGCTGCTGCCCTTTACTCTCGGGCTCCGCTTCCCCCAAGCCATGCAGGAAGCGGCGCAGGGGGTGGGGAAGATAGAGGAGGGAGGGGGGAAGGGTGTATGAACAGATCGGGGGGTGGGGGAGCGGAGCAGATTGCGGGGTGCGTGGGGGGAGATGGACAGACGAGGGGATCGGGAGGTGCATGGGAAAGATGGAGCAGATGGGAGGGGGTCGGGAGGGTGTATGGGGGAGATGGAGCAGATGGGGGGGTGTCTAGGGGAGCTGGACGGGCAGGAAAAATCTGAATTACACTGAACTCCCTCCTGGTGCTCCAACTCTTTCCCCATGCCTGTGCTATACTGTTTTGTGTGCATGGCTGTCTTGTTTATGCCCCTTGACGAGTACACAGAATGAGAGATGGGGTTTGTTCTAAGGACTTTACAATTTACATTGTGTAGCTGGGGAGTGATTGTCAGATCATGTTTTGAATCGAGTTTATCACTCTAAATATTTTCACATGTGGCTTCATGTTTGCCTTTTATTATTTTCTCTCTAACAAGTGCTGCTTTTGCTAATGTCAAATATCCACTACACTGAGTTTCCCTGTTTATAATTTATTCTGCGAACTAGTAACAGCTCCCAAGACAAGAGAGTGTTGTTGTGGTTAACATAATTAATCAAACAACAGCTCAACTTCAAATACATGTCAGTCTGAGCAAAGAGTAAAATATTTGTTTATGGGTTTATATTGGGTTTATGCTCTTGGTAACCCTAGGACCCCTTTCTGTAGACCTCACTCAAGCAAAACTCCCGTGGGAAGCCCCTGGCATCAGTAAGGATTGCAGACTCAGCATCCTGGTTTGTAAGATGACCCATTGTTTGGAGACCCTAGCAATAACTAGACACAAAAAACAAAATTAAAGAAACCGCAAAGCCCAGCAGGTATTGACTACCACTGAAACAAACAATGGAATTTTAAACAGCCTGATTAAAAGAAAAAAATCTCTTCCCGTCTCAGTTGTTCAACTTTGTCTCATGATTCTTGTGACATCTTGTTGTACAGGGAGGACATATCCTGAATTTCTAATATAAAAAAGAAGCAGAAAAATATTTTTTGTTTTGGGGAAAGGTGGAGAGGGACACAATCCATCAAGCCTTCCTTATTCATCCTAAATAGTAGTTTTAAGAATGCTTGATAAAGATCTTGTAGGTGTTTGTCTCTGTCTGAAGGATTGGAGCAAATGCAGTTGTATCTTAGGGCTTGGCTGTAGACAATGGATCATGTGATGTGTCTTGGATGGAAGCTGGAGGCATGTAGGTAAGTATTGTGGTCAGTAGGTTTCCGGTATAGGGTGGTGTTTATGTGACCATCACTTATTTGCACTGTAGTGTCCAGGAAGTGGATCTCTTGTGTGGACTGGTCCAGGCTGAGGTTGATGGTGGGGTGGAAATTGTTGAAGTCCAGGTGGAATTCTTCAAGGGCCTCCTTCCCATGGGTCCATATGATGAAGATGTTATCAATGTAGCACAAGTAGAGGAGGGGCACTAGGGGACGAGAGCTGAGGAAGCATTGTTCTAAGTCAGCCATAAAAATGTTGGCATACTGTGGGGCCATGCGGGTACCCATAGCAGTGCCACTGATTTGAAGGTATAAGTTGTCCCCAAATCTGAAATGGTTGTGGGTGAGGACAAAGTCACAAAGCTCAGCCACCAGGTGTGCCGTGGCCTCATCAGGGATACTGTTCCTGACAGCTTGTAGTCCATCCTCGTGTAGAATAAAGAGCTTCTACATCCATGGTGGCCAGGATGGTGTTTTCAGGAAGATCACCAGTGCCTTGTAGTTTCCTCAGGAAGTTGGTGGTGTCTCAGAGATAGCTAGGAGTGCTGGTAGCATAGGGTCTGAGAAGAGAGTCCAAATAACTGCATTTGTTCCAATCCCTCAGACAGAGACAAACACCTACAAGAACCAATCCCTGTAACAAACTCCATTGCCTACTCTGTCCCCATATCTACTCTAGCAACACCATCAGAGGACCGAACCACATCAGGGGCTCATTCACCTGCACATCTACTAATATGATATATGCCATCATGTGCCAGCAATGCCCCTCTGCCATGTACATTGGCCAAACCGGACAGTGTCTATGTAAAAGAATAAATGGACACAAATCAGACATCAGAAATGGTAACATACAAAAGCCAGTAGGAGAACACTTCAATCTCCCTGGACATTCAATAACAGATTTAAAAGTAGCCATCCTTCAACAAAAAAACTTCAAAAATAGACTTCAAAGAGAAACTGCAGAGCTACAATTCATTTGCAAACTTAACACCATTAATTTGGGCTTGATTAGGGACTGGGAATGGCTGGCTCACTACAAAAGCAATTTTCCCTCTCTTGGTATTGACACCTCCTCATCAATTATTGGGAGTGGACCACATCTACCCTGACTGAATTGGCCTTGTCAACACTGGTTCTCCACTTGTAAGGTAACTCCCTTCTCTTCATGTGCCAGTATATTTATGCCTGTATCTGTAATTTTCACTCCATGCATCTGAAGAAGTGGGTTTTTTTACCCACGAAAGCTTATGCCCAAATAAATCTGTTAGTCTTTAAAGTGCCACCAGACTCCTCATTGTTTTTGTGGATACAGACTAACATGGCTACCCCCTGATACTTGGCACCATGCAAAGGGTGTACATTATCACATGAAAGCAAATTAACAGTGCTCAATTTTGTGTTACATATCACATAATAAAGATTATTGTGAATAGTAATTAGAAGTAGCTGCACTTTAAATATCTGTCACATAACTGTATATTACTTTAAATATGTCTATAGAATCTTATTTTAAACTAGCTATTTTTACGGGAGTGTAAAATAAAGGCATTAGAGGCTGGTAAATATCCATTTCTTTGTATTCTGATATGTTTTGAAGGTTTTATTTAAAGAAAACAGCTCTTGGCCTCAAAACATTTCTGTTCAGTTTCAGCCTGGAACACTTTTTCAGTTGAGTTGTATACAGCCATGAAAAATAGGGGTTTATAATGGAAATGCACTGTTGTAACAGCACAACCAGATGCCACTGTGATATTTCAACAATGTTTTTGTTAAAAGTTCAGAATAAGTACCATTAATGCCTTCATTGCCATTTTGGTTATATTTTCTTGAGTCTGAGTTTGGCTGAGCATTTCTTTCCAGTTTCATAAAATTGCAAGCCTAAAGTTGGCAAAAAACCCTAAAATATGATAGGTCCAGTTCAACAAGGTCCTTAAGCATCTGCGTAATTTTAAGCATGTGTGTAGTTCCACTGAAATTCTTGGGACTACTCTCATGCTTAAAGTTTGGCATATGCTTAAGTACCTTGCAGAATTCAGGGCCATAATTTGCTTGGTTTTGGTTTGCTCCTGTATTTTTGCACCTCTCGGTAGATGTGATATGTTTGTGGCATAAATATGTGCCTTGTAAGAAATTGTCAGATGTAACATAAAAGTATGTCTACTTGCGCCACAATTTAAACTGGCTTAAATCCATGTACAGTAAAAACCTCAGAGTTAGGAATACTTTAGGAATGGAAGTTGTTCGTAACTCTGAACAAAACGTTATGGTTGTTTTTTCAAAAGTTTACAACTGAACATTGGCTTAATACAGCTTTGAAATTTTACTATGCAAAAGACAAGTGCTGCTTTTAACCATCTTAATTTAAATGAAAAAAGCACAGAAACAGTTTCCTTACCTTGTCAACTTTTTTTAAACTTTCCCTTTATTTTTTTTAGTTGTTTACGTTTAACACAGTACTGTGCTGTACATTATTTGTCTTTTTTTTTCTTTTTCTTTGTCTCTGCTGCCTGATTGCGTGTGGTGTGTGATTGACCGGTCAGTTCATAACTCTGAAGTTCTACAGTATTTTCTAAAGCTGTGAAATTTCCAGAAGATGTATATCTGATGGGAGTATGTTCTCTTTAAAAATTTAATGTTTGCTCAAACATGAAGCTGTCAACATTAATTTCTTGTTATTCAAATGGTAAAAAAAAGTTTATTGCAGCCCCTGCATGTTAGTAGTCCCATTGACTTCATTGGGATTCATCGCTTGAGTAAGAGATAGTATTTGCTGAATGGAGTGACTCTCCTTAGTTCATGCTGAATGGGAATGATGACTTAATTCCATCTGCTGTGAATCTCGAAGAGAAACAAAGGGTCCCATTGTCCTGTCCTCTTTAATATAAATCAGATTTCTGATTATTCATACGATAAAAGTCTGTACATTGACAACATACAATACTGTATTGCTGAAGAACTCCCTTTGGCCTTGATGCTGTAAGGCAGTAGTTTTCAACCTTTCTTCATTTGCAGACCCCTAAAAAATTTCAAATGGAGGTGCAGACCCCTTTGGAAATCTTAGACATAGTCTGCGGTCCTTCAGGCATCCATGGATCACTGGTTGAAAACCACTTTAAGGTCTGGAGTTCCTCCAGGGCACTCAATGTCCCTCATGGTCAGGCCCTATTTTCCCAGGGACTGAGCTCTACCCACTAATGTTCTCTCCTTTGTGTGTTTATTATTGAAAACAGTAATTTGTTTTGTAATTATGCAACCATTGGGTTCTGTAAAACCTTCTTCCTGGTTTTCATCAGTTCATTTCTGGTTTGTTAAGGCTCAGTGTATTCTTATACCTCATCTTAAAGAGTATTTTCTTTCCTAGGGTTTTTTTCTCTGCTTATAAAACTTGACATGATACATTTTTAGCTCACACAATTTGCAACCTATCTTATTCTTGATTGGCAAAAGGAATGACTAGATGATCTAATAAGTCTTTTCCATCCTTAATGACTATGCTTTCTTTGTGTAGGCCTTGCTTGACAAAAGTAATTGGACATGGCTGAGGCCTCATTTCTTGGGAGACAGGATTAGGGAGGTAAATGGATCAGCAGCCTGGAAACAGAATATCTGTACTAGCTAAGATAAGGGGCAACACTCAGGGAACCATTTACAATGGGCAAGATAAATGTAAGGAATGTAAAGATGAGGTACTGAGTAGGTCAGACATGGACAGTGCGTGGACAGAGCATGCTGTACAGGGATTGGTTCCTATAAAGTAATCAAACAAGTCCCAAAACGTAAATAGTAAATGAAATGTAAATGTGTGTAAAGAAAGAGGTTTGCTGTGTAACACTGGATGTGTGGTACGCTTTATGCCCATCCCCATGCTTGAGTCTGATCAACTCATTATAGCTTTGCTGTATGCCAAATAAAGGAACCTGGGTGAGGAGATTGCAGTCACACTGAGTTCCTTGGGAACCACGTGAAAGAGGTCTCGGGGGAACCCCATCACTTTGTTTAATGGCATAGTAGGTAAATATGAAACTCTATCTAAACCTATCTCTTCTTTAATCCTATTATATTCATTAGGTTCAACAAAATATTCTGTGTCGTACAGTATTAGGGGATAAAATACAAACCATAAACGCTTTAGAGATTTTAGTAGGTATTATGTAAATCCACATCTCCTCTCTAGACACATCAATTGAACTAAGGCATAAAGGTCTTGGAGTAGATGCTGAAATAATTACACTTGGTTTGGTCTAGCTATTTTAAATTGTAAAAAATTTCCAAAGTGGAGATAATTGATTTAAAGATTGACAGATTCTTTACCAGACTATAAACATGTCAGTATAAATTTTACTGCAACACCTGGAGTTTCCAATTGAGTTGCTATTGAGTTTTTTGGTCCTATCTCTTGCTAGAATACAGGCACTAAAACACCTTTGGAAGACATTTGGGCCTTTGTTGAACTGCTCACTGCCCATCTGTTGTTCTTCTGTTTTAAAAGAATGGAGGACCATTAAATGGCATGATAAATCTGTGGTTTGTCATTTTGCACTGTTATAGGGAAACGAGTAGGTCAGAGTGGTTTCAGTTCCCCTAAGTTATATCTGTGACACAAAGTAGATATTGTATATGAACGTAAGTGCCTTGGCCATTACATCGTTTCCTTTCTCATCTCTTGGAAAGCAGTTGTTTTTGCATGATGAGGTCCTTCAGTAAATCGTGCAGTCTTTGAAAATGTTGTAAGAGCAGCTAGACCAAAAAAATCTGCAGCTCCACCAGTGGGGTAGTGGTAAAAAAAGAAATACATTATTTAAACTAAACTCCTTAGTCTCCAAATGAAAAGAGGGAAAACTCAATTTACTCTCGACTACACTACTGCAGCTCACTTCAGCCCCTGTTTTATTTGGGTTTCTGCTTTTTGAAAAAGGAAGCTTTGCATTTGCTTATAGAACCTATTTACCTGTAAAATGAAGACATGAATTTGCACACACTTAAGCCTTGTTTACTAAGGATGTTGGTAAAAAATTCTCACTGTTGCACTGCAGCTCCACCTGTGTTAGCAATGTTGGGAAGACTATATTAGCCCCATTCAATTCAATGGGATTTTTGTCCTTGACTTCAGTGGGGCTAGGATTCACGCCTAGTGCACACAAGTCTTCTGTACTCGCTAGCATTTTTAATACCACATTCTCTAAACAGCTCAGAGCGGGTCTGATAATACGGTGTTAAAAATGTAAGCACTTTGTCTACACCAGGGCTCCCACTATCACTAGCACCAGTGGAATATTTGTATGATGAATCCATATAATAAACAAGGCCATATGTGACAGCTGGAGTTGAATGGCGTGTTTGCTCCCAGTGTTGTGACAGTATTTGAAAATTAAAAACATTTAAAATGTTGCCTTTGAAATTCATTAAACAGAAGTGACGTTTGAATTTAAGAGTCTGACTCAATTTTATTGCATCGAGAAGACTTTGATTTGACTGCCAGTACTGCTGATGGATTGCTAATTGTAACCAGGTTAGCTAGGAATGGGCTTGTTTCTGATCTAGATGCAAACACAGTAAGGTCACTTATAGAAACAATTGTTCTGAGTTTCAGAGAAGTAGACCAATCTTTTATTTTAGAGTTGGTACATGCTGCAGGACAAGTAGTCAGCACTGACTGCTTTGTTATTCAAAGTTCTAGAATAACAATATAATGGTCCCATAGCTGTGGTGGATTGTCACTCAGTAGTACTATATAGGGCTGCTAGAACTGTTAGACTTTGGGGAAAATGTACCTTGCAGGCAAAATCATGTCAGAACTTTTAAAAATGTCTTATTCACGCAATACTTTTGTTTAACGGGGTCTGTAGGAAAAAGTTCTCCTTCACACTGGAGACTTATCCAATATGACTGTATCCTGTGAATCAAATGATATAAAATTAGCATTACATAAGCACCAAATAATACAATAGGAAGAAGCTGATAGTGCAGCCAGAAGGCAGGCTATGAATAGTAGCTATATATACACAGGACACTGGTTATTATAGTTTGTCTATGTATGACATGGGCGGCGGCTACTGGAGGCTGGGGGAGGCTAAGCCTCCCCAAACCTCTGGTAATTGCTGCAGCCCTGGGGCTGGGCTGTGGCGGGGCTCAGAGCTCCTCTGGGCAACCTAGGCTCAGGCCTCAGCACCAGCCGGCCGGGCCTCCTCCGGACTGCTCTGGGTGCCGGCGGGGCAGCTGGGATTCGGGGATGTGCTAACGGTCGGCAGAGCGGGGGAGTCGAAGGGCGAGAGTGGGGGCAGGGTCTCGGGTGGAAGCGGGGGCTAGCTTCCTCGAACGGGGGGTATGCACTGCCCATGATGTATGATAAAGTGTTAACAGAACATGCAGGACACGGATGTCCAGTGACCTCGGTAAATATAGACCGTGTGGGGTTTAGAAAGACTTCATATTGTACTGTGCTAGAGATAGAAATACAGCTTTTATGCCAAACATCGTTTTCCCAAATCCTTTCTAACAAAGAGGTGATCATATGCGTTTTATGTATAACTTTGAAATTAATATTGTATGTCTCTTAAGCTTCTTCTATCACAGAAGAAAACTTCTGGGATGAACTAATAGCAGTAATAATGGTACAGTCTTGCCCTTGTCATATTCTAAGTTATCTGCTACCTGCCTTCTTGTTTATTAGGCCCAGCAATGTTTGGAAAAGTTTTTGGAAAATACAAAGGGAAAATGATAAATACGGAATAGCATCACATTATGAGAGGCAGTGGTTGAGCAGGAGGCTGAGTTCGGACACTGGAGTTCTATCTTCTGCTCTACTGGTGACTCACTGCATGATGCTGGATAAATCACTTCACCTTTCTGTGCCTTAGGGAAAGCATGTAAATTTGGTACTTGCCTCAATGTTTTGAGGCTTAATTATTATTTGTAGATTTTCAGCAGTGAGATAGACACTTTACAGAGGTATATGAAGATAAGGTCTCTGCCCTTTAGAGTTTAAGTAGACAATATGCAGACAAGGGAGTAGGACAATTTTAAAACAAAATTAATGTTAGTGCAGGGTGAAGTTAAGCATTTGCCTGATTCACTCTCCGATTTTTACAGTTTCTGTTTTTTAACACACACATGTTAATTTCTGAAAGTTAACATGGTGTGATGCCAGGCCAGGGTTTACAGGTGTCCTTGAGAAAGGTGTGTTTTCAAAGTTCACTTATTCTGCTGAGATTTTTGATGACAGTCTGTCTGCCACTTTGCATTGCTCTCTATTTAAGAAACCAAAACATCTTACTTAAAATAAATTGCCTGAAGGTTTGTCATTCATCATACAATAGCTTGTATATATGAAATTGTTTTGACTATATGGTATATAACTAGTATAAACTGTAAATTCCCTGTTTCTCCATCCTTGTTATGTGCATCACTGGAGTACATTGTCAGCGCTCACCAAAGGATAAATAATAATGTCTATACACTAACTGGTATTACACTGGGAAAATTTCATATATATTTGGTATATTACAAATTTTGAGAGATGATGGTTTTATCCTTCCATAGTGTGTTCCAACTCAGCTGCTGAAAATTTGAAAGCTGAAACCTTTTGAATGATTATTTGCAAATATGAGATCAAAGATGAAATTTTGATCTAGAAGTCCTAAGTAAACTCCAAACATAAGCTGGTACATGGGCAAGCACTTATACCTAGCAGAGGTGGTGGGTGCTTTACAAATGAATGTAATAATAAGAAGTATGTGCCAGTGCTTCAGTCATCCCGGCTCAGATTTCTAGAATTATGTGGGAACATAACTGCATATATACATGCTCAATTAAAGATCCACCTGGCCCTTTGGCCTCACAAATACTATGACTGTATGGATAACTCTGGTAATTGCAAGCACATTGTCATAACTATAAAGGGAAGGGTAACAGCTCTCTGTGTACAGAGACTCCAAATCCTTTTACCTGTAAAGGGTTAAGAAGCTCGGGTAACCTGGCTGACACCTGACCCCAAGGACCAATAAGGGGACAAGATACTTTCAAATCTTGGGGGGGGGGGAAAGGCTTGTGTGTGTGCTCTTTGTTTTAAGGGGTGGTTCGCTCTTGGGACTGAGAGGGACCAGACATTAATCCAGGTTCTCCCCATCTTTCTAAACAAGTCTCTCCTATTTCAAACTTGTAAGTAAAAAGCCAGGCAAGGCGTTTTAGATTTACTTTGTTTTCTCAACTTGTAAATGTACCTTTTACCAGAGTGTTTATCTTTGTTTACTGTACTTTGAACCTAAGACAGGGGGGGGGGGTCCTCTGAGCTCTTTAAGTTTGATTACCCTGTAAAGTTATTCTTCATACTGATTTTACAGAGATGATTTTTACCTTTTTCTTTAATTAAAAGCCTTCTTTTTTAAGAACCAGATTGATTTCTCCTTGTTTTAAGATCCAAGGGGGTTTGGATCTGTATTCACCCGGAGTTGGAGAAAGGAGGGTGGGAGGAAGGAGGGGGGATGGTTAATTTCTCCTTGTTTTAAGATCCAAGGGGGTTTGGATCTGTGTTCACCAGGGAATTGGTGAAAGGTTTCTCAAGGCTTCCCAGGGAGGGAGTTCTTGAGATGGTGGCAGCGGACCAGAGCTAAGCTGGTAGATAAGCTTAGGAGTCCTCATGCAGGCCCCCACTCTTGTACCCTAAAGTTCAAAGTGGGGATACAGCCTTGACACACATATTATGCACATGCATAATTCTTAACATCTGGATCCTAGTGTACCATGAAGGGTCAGATCAACAGAGCCACAAGGGGAGTATATTGGAGGGCACTACCACTCCTCATTTTAAGTCACTTGTCACCTTTCTTTCACCATTTATTTCAGCATTATCACAAATATAGATTGGGGGAAATCCCAAAATAATGTATAAAATCAAGAAAAACAGCCCCCCCCCCCAAGTCACAGAAATAAGAAATGGAAAAAACTAGTTAGATTCTTCATCTCACCTGACCCTTCTCCCCCAGGACCAGTGCAGGGCACAATCGTGAACATATCAGATATTTAACTGATACAACACTTGATTGTAGCCAAAAGGCTAAAAAGTAGGGTTGTCAAGTGATTACAAAAAGTAATCACGATTAATCATGCTGTTAATAATAGAATAACATTTATTTAAATATTTTTGGATGTTTTCTACGTTTACAAATATATTGATTTGAATTACAACACAGAATACAAAGTGTACAGTGCTCACTTGATATTTATTTTTGATTACAAATATTTATACTGTAAAAAAACAAAAGAAATAGTATTTTTCAATTCACCTAATACAAGGACTGTAGTGCAATCTCTTTATCATGAAAGTTGAACTTACAAATGTAGAATTATATACAAAAAAACTGCATTCAAAAATAAAACAATGTGAAATTTTAGATCCTGCAAGTCCACTCAGTCCTACTTCTTGTTCAGCCAATCGCTTCAGCCTCCTCTTATTTGCAGGGGATAATGCTGCCCACTTCTTGTTTACATCACCTGAAAGTGAGAACAGGCGTTCTCATGGCACTGTTGTACCCGGCATCGCAAGATGCCAGATGCGCTAAAGATTCATATGTCCCTTCATGCTTCAGCCATTCCAGGGGACATGCGTCCAAAGCTGGGCGGACTGATGCATGTTCATTTTCATTATCTGAGTCAGATGCCACAGCAGAAGGTTGATTTTCTTTTTTGGTGGTATGGGTTCCATAGTTTCTGCATTGGAGTGTTGCTCTTTTAAGACTTCTGAAAGCATGCTCCACATTTCATCCCTCTCAGATTTTGGAAGGCACTTCAGATTCTTAAACCTTGGGTCGAGTGCTATAGCTATCTTTAAAAATCTCACATTGGTACCTTCGTGTTTTGTGAAATCTGTAGTGAAAAGTGTTCTTAAAATGAAGAACACTTGCTGGGTCATCATCCGAGAGTCCTATAACATGAAATATATGGCAGAATGCAGGTAAAACAGAGCAGGGGACATATAATTCTCCCCCAAGGAGTTCAGTCACAAATTTAATTAACATATTATTTTTTTAATGAGCATCATCGGCATGGAAGCATGTCCTCTGGAATGGTGGCCAAAGCATGAAAGGGCATATGAATGTTGAGCATATCTGACATGTAAATACCTTGCAATGCTGGCTACAAAAGTGCCATGCCTGTTCTCACTTTCTGGTGACATTGTAAATAAGGAGAGGGCAGCATTATCTTCCGTAAATGTAAACAAACTTGTGTCTCTTAGCTATTGGTTGAACAAGAAGTAGGACTGAGTGGACTTGTAGGCTCTGAAGTTTTACAGTATTTTGTTTTTGAGTGCAGTTATGTAACAAAAAAAATCGACATTTGTAAGTTGCATTTTCATGACAAAGAGATTGCACTACAGTACATGTATGAGCTGAATTGAAAAGTACTTTTTTTTTGTTTATCATTTTTACAGTGCAAATATTTATAATAAAAAATAATATACACTTTGATTTCAATTACCAGACAGAATACAATATTTATGAAAATTTAGAAAAACATCCAAAATATTTAATAAATTTCAATTGGTATTCTGTTGTTTAACAGTGTGATTAAAATTGAGATTAATTTTTTGCATCGCAATTAATTTTTTTGAGTTAATCGTGTGAGTTAACTGCGATTAATCGACAGCCCTACTAAAAAGTAACTTGTTGCATCAATCTCAAAATGTAAAATATTAAGATCTGCAGGGAGCTCTGACTTATTCTGCCAGAGGGCTTGCATGTTGGCTCACAGGGCAGACCTGACTGTAGTCCATCTACAAGGGTACTACTTAAAGGGAAAACTGTTCTGAATTTTGCTATGGAACGGACAAAAATAGCAATACCTCCACTAAAAAGGCCCCAAATCTGTCAGAAAAAAGGGTGTTGCACCTATGCAAAACCATTCTCTCTTTCCCTACAAAACCTATGTGAACTCCGCACTGTTGGGAATCCTTAGGTTTTGCGGGCATGGCTAGCCAGACAAGGGGCACAATCAGAGTTCAGACCACAGCATCACCTGTAAAACCGGCCACAGCAACCCTTGTCTCACTTTATCATTCTGTAAAATATGTAGAGTTGTACTTGCCTATGCCACAAAGCTTAATTGATTAATTTTAGTGAAATTCTTTGAAATATCCAGATGATAACAGCAGTCACTTATTTTAAATGGGTGGCTAACCCTACTCATCAATCAGAACACAGATTCTAACATAAGAATTCAATAGCAATCTTCAAACAGGACTATTTAATATAATCACAAATTAAATCTCAAGCAAAATAAAAACCACCATAAAATGCTCCACGTGTTGTCCCCCTATGGTGTTAAAAATACCCTAACATATTTATTCAGGACCTTAAGACAAGTTGTAGTTAAATTTTAAATACACCACTACCCCGATATAATGCAACCTGATATAACACGAATTTGGATATAACGCGGTAAAGCAGTGCGCCGGCGGGGCGGGGCTGCGCACTCCGGCGGATCAAAGCAAGTTCGATATAACACGGTTTCACCTATAACGCAGTAAGATTTTTTGGCCCCCGAGGACAGCGTTATATCGAGGTAGAGGTGTACATGAATACCCATTTAAAAAATAATTAGTCTACAGAATGCTAGACCTGAAGAAGAGGTCTGTGTAGCTCAAAAGCTTGTCTCTTTCACCAACAGCAATTGGTCCAATTAAAGATATTACCTCACTCGCCTCCTCTCTCTACACAGGGGTTCTCAAACGGGGGGTCAGGACCCCTCGGGGGGTCATGAAGTGTCAGCCTCTACCCCAAACCCCGTTTTGCCTCCAGCATCTATAATGGCGTTAAATATATTTAAAAGTGTTTTTAATGTAAAAGGGGGAGGTCGCACTCACAGGCCTGCTATGTGAAAGGGGTCACCAGTACAAAAGTTTGAGAATCCCTGCTCTACAGAATATTAACTAGATATCGAAACTTCCAGTGCCTTTGCCTGAATCAGCATCTCATTCCCTATTCTGAGCAGTGACTTATTTAAGTAGTGTTAGTTGTTTTTCTTTCAGGCTCTGCTGACCATTACTGAAGTGCATCTATTTCTCATCAGCTAGCTCACAATCAATCCAATCTAGCAGCCTTACTCCCACCAGCTGTAATTTTTGTCATGCCTCATAAACTAAGCAGGGTTCAGCTAATTCTGTAGGTGGACAGGAGACTCTGGAGTAGACCAATGGGACTGTAGGAGTTGGATGTTGATTTAGTAACTAATCCTTCTTCTCAATCAGTATTGAAGCAGTGCTCCAGCCAGGACTCAACTGGCCGTTGGAAAGGGGAGCCAGCATGAGGACATAAAGTCCCTGCTAGACCGAACAGTAATTCATACACACATACAATTTCTACTGGTACTATTTAGGCAAATTACAGGGGCTGTGTTTTGTGCCTTATCACTTCTGCAAGCAGCAGGGCATATTGAAAGGCATTAAAGAGACCTGGTGCTGGTAACATCTAGTTACAGTCTGTCCCTGTAATATACTGTGTTGCACAAGGCCCCGCAGGTGTGCCCTGGTGTTATTACTATTATTCGTTTCTTGTTTCCATTTCCGCCCACAGTGTGCTAAGCCCTGCACAGGCACAAAAGAAGGCACTAGGCATGGTCCCTCCTTTGAAGTGCACGAGGCTGTGCCCTGCTGAGGCCTCGTCCTGCCCTCTGCTGCGGTGGGTGATGGCCATGGAGTTCCTGGCACTACCCAGGCATTCCTCGTGCTGCATCTTAGTGATACCTGCAGTGTACCCCATGCCCCAATGATGCCTGTGTCGTTCTGCGCCTTGCATCCCCCATGCCACCTCCTCACGCCCGTGGGGTTCCCCACCCCAAAACCCTGTGCCACCTCCCCACGCCCGTGGGGTTCCCCGCCCTGCACCCCCCGGTGCCATCTCCCCACGCCCGTGGGGTTCCCCACCCCGAACCCCTGTGCCACCTCCCCATGCCCGTGGGGTTCCCTGCCTCGCATCCCCCGGTGCCATCTCCCCACGCCCGTGGGGTTCCCCGCCCTGCCCCCCCATGCCACCTCCCCACGCCCGTGGGGTTCCCTGCCCTGCACCCCCCGTGCCACCTCCCCAAGCCCGTGGGGTTCCCCGATTCGCATCCCCGGTGCCATCTCCCCACGCCGCAGGGACGCCCTGCGGTTCCCCGGGTGAGCCGGTCAGACCCGCCTCTGCCCCGAGCTCCCAGCCAGGCTCTGGCTCTCCGCTAGCCACCTCGCCTCGCCGCGGATCCGTGCGCTCTGGGCTGGGCACGGCTTGGCTCGGGCGCCGAGCGGAACGGGGACTCTTCAGCGAGGCGGAGGGAGACGGGACACGCGAGGCCCGGGTTCCAGAGCGTGGAACCCTCTGTTGCCAGCGGCAGGCTGCGGGGAGCCGGGGCAGGGGTGGCCGCGCCCGCCGCTCCGGTTCCCGGGGCAGGGAAAGGTGCGTTTCCCGCGGCGCAGCGCAGCGCAGGCTCGGGCGCAGTTGGGAGCGCTGAGCCCCCTGGCCGTTTGCAGGGAAGGAGCCCGGCGAACGGGAGCGCTCCCTCCTCCTCTGGGTGCTGCGCGGGCAGGGGGCAGCTCTGATACGCGGAGCCTCCCGCTCTGGATGCAAAGTTTAAAGAGGCAGGTTAGAAGAGAGAGGCTGTGTTTGCTGGGGGGAGGGGTATCTCTGTATGTGCAGCGCTGGGTCCACTGAGGCCCGGGTTCTCCTGATAACCCCGGTGCTGCCTGCCGGTCTCCCGGAGAGCACCGCAAGCCATCCCCAGCTACTTACCCCTGGAACACAAGCAGCTGCCTGGGGGCAGGAACTGCAGCTGCTTCCTAATGGACTCGCTGTTTAAAAAGGGCACATTCTCGCTAGTACCGCTGGAGGCTCTGGTACTGCTATGGCAATGCCAGGGGTTACTGTGCTAAGCTCCGAGCACGTGCCTACGTGATTGCAGGATCAGGGCCGTGGTGATTTATATGTGGGTTGGGGAAGTGGGGAAGTTTTTTTAATCTCTCTTCCCCTGCCTCTACTCATCCTCTCCCATGAAAAAAATCTCTCTTCCCTTTAAAAATTCGGTAGCTTACTAGCTACCAGCTGAACACATTTTCCCTTTGTGTTTCTTCTGTGCTTCCCTTTATTATTTGCCAAGTATGTTGACTTGCTGTTTGCCTTGGTCTGCTGCTTGGAGACCTTTGTGTGGCTTCTCCCTGCCTCCAGGAATTAATCCCTGGATATTATATGTGTGGGTTTAAAAGCATTCCCGAGAGAGAAGTAACAGGTTTTTCTGCCTCCCCTAAACTCCTCTTCCCCACGACTGCATGGGCACTGGCAGAGGTGACTGCTCACTCCTGGTATACAGCGGCAATGGAATAAGGACTTGTCCTTTTCTACTCTGCAGCCAGAGAACCAAGGTGCTGGTGACTGGGCTGTAGGATGGCATTGCAAAAGCAAAAGGAGGACGTCTCTGGAGAGCTGACAGAACCTTTTGCCCAGGATTCAAAGACAAAGATGGTGGAGGAAGAGGAAGAAGCGGTGGTGGAAGTGGAGTTGGAGGCCCTTGGCTCTGAAAGCAGCTTTGAAACTGAAACCCCGGATGTACTTGGGGACGGTGGCCACCCCACCCCTGAGGACGAAGACAGCAGGCCCTTGTTCTTTGAGAAGAACCTGGAGCAACTTGACACCTCACACACAGTAATGTGTACATTCTCAATTTCACTAGCTGTGCCAATGGCTGCAGGTAGGTACCAGACATGACCCCTCCTGTTCCTTTAACCCCTGTGGCTCATCTCCAGACCCAAATGGGATTGGGAAGCAAACTGCAGAAAGGATGTTGGCTCATTTATATCCCTTCTAGCTGTAGTTGTGGGTGAGTCTCCTCGCCCTTGTAATACTATCATGGGGTCCTGTTGACTTTGCTAATTTTATAGTATTATATAGAAGATGCTCAAGGGAATGGTTATGGGGAGGGACCCTTGTACCATTAGATTCAGTTTCAGGCTTAGGTCATAGTGACTGAAAACCTTTACCATTTGATAGCTCTTCAGTAGCCAGTGTTATTCAAGTTGATGGTCTTAGTCAGTCTTTGCAAAAACAGTCATTGTAATTGATTCCTGTGTTTATAATCTGCCTAGCGTGGCCAAGAGGTGAATGGCTATGGAGGTTAAACTCCTTTCCTTTAGCTCTAAACGTGGTCTCCTTAGATCAGGACTAAAGCTCATTTGATGTGTCAGTATAGGGTAGCTTGGGCAGCTGCTGCTGTGCTGTACTTTGTCTGTCTATGCGTTTATTTTCCAGTGAAGCACCTTTTCAGGCATTCCCAGTCCTGCAAGTGCTAATCTTTATTCATTGTGAGCTGTCCCATTGAACTCCATTGTAATTTAAGGGAAAGGTGGGTTAGGTACTATATCTAACTTAGGTATAAATATTTAATGCACCTGCTACCATAGTATCTATGTGCGGATGTTCCCAATCAGTATGTTTTTACTATAGATTTAAAATTCTCTATTGTCTGGAAAATTCTCATTTTTTGTCCTTTGTTTATTTGACAGATCTTGGTCTCCCCTCAAGTGTATATAATGAACATTATTACTTTCAGGATCTTTTCTTGCCTATTCTCCAGCATTACCGATTCTTATACAACTGTGGGAATGACAATATTTAGTTAGGATATGGATTACTTTTTGTTTAATACTGATACTGTTTCTTTTTTCATGCATCATGTATAATCAGATGAATTTATTATTCATTAAAATAATTCGACAGGATTGTTAGATGCCAGACAGTTCAGCGTTTACAACTAATACGTGCATCAGCACTAAAAACCAGGAAAATATATTTCCAGTGGACTTTTAACAGTTTCCCGTATGCATCTTTCACTGTGAAGGCTATAGGTTTATGCAAGCAATCATTTGGATTATAGTATGAATATATGTGGGACAAAACCAGTATCTGTAAGGGAGATTCTGTCATAACTTCATCTAGTTACAGGTCAAGAAAATGTGTAGCCATTAATTTTGTACGATTTTAAAGTAGAACTAAGAATTGGTGCTGGGCTTTACTCAAGAGGTTCTGAACATCATTGAACCTGTTGGCAAACCTGGACTGAGTTTGTAGTTTGTAATGAAAACTGAAACTAAGCAAAAAACTCAAGTGATAAATTTGATGTTATGTGCAACTTAGTGGAGATGAAGACTACATTATGGGCCTGATTCTGAAGCCACATGTGGAACTCTTATTGACAGCATTGGGCAATTCTGTACAGAGAGAGGCTGCAGGATTAGCCCAGATTGGGGGCAGGGGAAAGCATTTTCCCTCTCAAACGTCCGTTAGTTATAAACCAAGGACTAAAGGGCTGGATCTGCGTTATATATTTTTCTATTGTAGAGAAAATCCAGATGGCTGAATAGAAATGCTAAAGTGAATCTGGACAGCTAATATTGGTTGATATGATATGATTCTATGAACCATATATTCCTCAGCTGATGTGAATCAGTGCAGCTTTGTTGAGGTCAGTGGAGCTATGTTGTTTTACACCATCTGAAAACCTGATCCAGTAATCTTAAAACAATATTTGGGATGGGAGGAGAGAGAGAAACCTGTATTTTAAACTGTGAGGGCAGATCTATAGAAAAAGTTCAAAGGATCAGAAACAAAATCATGTTTAAGGAATATTGAAAAGAACATAAAATAAGGAGACAGCAGAACTAGGGCTATCAAATTATTAAAAAAATAAGAGATTAATCGCACTGTTAAACAATAATAGAATACCATTTATTTAAATATTTTGGATGTTTTCTACATTCTGCACTGTTTTGAATTGTTATTGAGCAGAACCCATCATCCGCATGGAAGCATGTTTTCTGGAATGGCGGCCAAAGCATGAAGGGGCATATGAATGTTTAGCATTTCTGCCACGTAAATACCTTGCAGTGCTGTCTACAAAAGTGCCATTCGAATGCCTGTTCTCACTTTCAGGTGACATTGTGAATAAGAAGCGGGCAGCATTATCTCCCATAAATGTAAACAAACTTGTTTGTTTTAATGATTGGTTGAACAAGAAGTAGGACTGAGTGGACTTGTAGGCTCTAAAGTTTTACATTGTTTTGGTTTTGAGTGCAGTTATGTAACAAAAAAACCCTTTTGTAAGTTGCACTTTCTCTATAAAGAGATTGCACTACAGTTAACTTGTATGAGGTGAACTGAAAAATACTATTTCTTTTGTTTATCTTTTTTACAGTGCAAACATTTGTAATAAAAAATAACATAAAGTGAGCACTGTACATTTTGTATTCTGTGTTGTAATTGAAATCAATATATTTGAAAATGTAGAAAAACATCCAAAAATATTTATAATTTCAATTGGTATTCTGTTATTGTTGAACAGTGTGATTAAAACTGTGATTAATCATGATTAATCTTTTTAACCAAGTTCATTTGTTTTGAATATATCACTTGAGTTAACGACGATTAATTGGAAGCCCTAATCAGAACATAGCTCAGCAATGTCCCGTGGAAGGCTACTAGCAAACATTTGTTCATTGTGTCTTTGGTTTTACTATTATTTGTGATATTGTGTTCATTGGAAATTTGGGATGTTTGTCCCGTGGATTGAGCAGGACTAGGCTTAAATCTAGTAAAGCTCTTTCACCAGTAACTATCTATTTGACAAGCACGTCTTTTTATCTGGTTTCTTTTCTTTATTTAAATAGACCTGAAGTTTTAACTGACAGGTTTTTTGTTTCCTTTATTATTTATGAGCTATATTATCAAAAATATAATCAATTACTAATCTGGGAATAGTGTTATTAGAGGCAAATCTAGCCCCTTGGCCCATGGGCAACTTTGCAACAGAACTGGTGTGGTTCTGATGTTAAATAGGGGTATCTGGATGTGGCAGGAGTGTACTTAGGAGTTGTGTAGTAAAGAGTCCTGATTCTTCCATGCAAGCTGTCTGTGTAGCATAGGGTCATAGGTGGTGGGGAGTTGCAGGGCTGTAGGATCTGTTGCTGTGCTGAGCTTGACAACATCTGAAACTTTCTAAATCCATATAAATATTTTTCCTAGGTCCAAAGCATAGGCCATCCAATTTAACTGACAGGCAGAGAAAAAAGTCTAATGTTGGGAAAGATGCAGCAGCTATTCCAAAAATGCGGCGTTACTACCACATTGAGTACTTCCTTCTACCAGATGATGTTGAGCCTAGGAAACTTGATTTGGCGTTGTTTGGTGTGGTGGCCAAGCTGTTTGTGGAATGTGAATCCAAGGTAAATAGTATGATGTTTATAATTTTGGGAATAACTAGTTTTTATTTACTATGACCTCTATTTGGCATAAGAGATATTTCTGAAATATTTATGCAAGAGTGGCTGTCATACCAGTTTAAAACTGAACAGTCCTGTACTTCATGTAGTGGAGCAATGGAGAATGCTTCCAAATGTGATGTAGGTGAGTCATGCTCATACTTTTATTAGCACTACTTGGGCCTTGTCTACACACACAAGTTATTTAACTCGACCACTATGGATGATATTAGCACTACTTGGGCCTTGTCTACACACACAAGTTATTTAACTCGACCACTATACTGATATAAGCACCTTTATTTCGATACAATTGTATCGAAATAAAGGTGCTTATATCAGTATAGCTGATTCCCATACAAGACAGGTGAATAAGCTACACTGATTTAAGGCATCTTTATAGCGGTATAAATGCTTCTGCACTGGGGTTGTACTGGAATAACTATTTCGGTAAAGAGATCACACCTGTAACTGAAGTAGTTATGCCACTACAAAATCTGTGTGTAGACAAGGTTTGAGATTTGTGCTTTATATTCTTTACAACATTTTGAAAGCTTATACCTTTATAAGAAGACTGCATATGTGTTTTTTTTCCAAACTGAAAAGTAAATCATCTTCTAATCAACTTGAAATATTTTAAGTGATTTTTCTTACAAAATAGTAGATTCAGTTTTGGAAAAGCTAAATTATATTCCTAGTAGCTTCCTAAGAAATTTCCTAATAATATCGCATGTTTTCATAGGTTCAGTCTATACTAATGTAGAAACACTTTATATTGTAGAATTGTTTGAATCAAAGCTCCAAAATGAGTATAGAGAGATGCACAACTTACAGTACACATGGAATTAATTTGGTACATATTTTAATGAGGATGCATTTGTAACACGTTTTTGATCCAAAGTATCATAAAGCATTTCACAAACTATTGGCTCAGTTATGCAGGTTGTTGAGCATCCTTAACTCCCAATAACTTCTGTGAGAGTTGATGCATATATGAGAGAAATAAATAAAATATTTTGAATATAACCTTTGAAAGTGTAATTAATCATTTATTTCTCCTTCTAATCTCTCAACATGAATGGTTTAATTTGCAGATTTTTTTTCAAAGTAAAATAGGGAATGTAGCCATAGTTGGCTGAAAATCTTAACTTCAGAGTTTTGTGTTCAAAAAGGTTCATTTTTTAAATAATTGAATTGAGGGGAAAATGTGCTTGTTATGATAATATGAGTAGGACATGTATTGTAGCATAAAGGGGGACCTCAGCCCCCCCATTTATCTTCCCCCTTATTTGTAAAGTGGGTTGTTATCTAAACTAAAAAAAAGAGAGAGAGAGAGAGAAAGAACTTGGTCCTATTTTTTTCTGCATGTGCTTTTATATTTTCAGTTAAAGACAGATACCTTTTGGGGTTTTTTGTTGTTATCTGCTGAAATGTTTTTGTTGTTTCCTCTAGGGCTTAAACTTGGTTTTGCCCTGTCATTATTATTGGGTTTTTTTTCAAAAGGCCAAAAAACTTAGTACTATAACATGTATATTCCATGCTTAGAATTCTCATAAAGCTATAGCACAGAAGTGGTGCTGTAAGTCGGAAGAGTGAATTTAGTCCCTCTCTTTTTGTCAAGGGGCAAAACTTTCAAAAGTGCTTAAGTTACTTAGGCTCCTGTGGCCCTAGTCCTCAAAGGTATTTAGGGCCTAACTACCTTTAAGGATCTGGGCCGTAAATCACTTGGGTGCTTTTGAAAATTTTACCCGAGATTAATAATGAAAATAGAACATCTCTCTAGATGACGTTTATAAATTAATAGTGAAAGACTACTATTAAGCAGAGTTAGATGTGTATTCTTTAACTACCTTTATCTTGGTTTAAAGAGACTGAACATCGAGTTATTTAAAAAGAAATCAATCCCAGAAACAGTTTTAAAACCTAAGTATAGTTTTGGCCTGAAGGATATGAGAGAGACCACATCGTTGGTAAAGGACTTATCCAACTCACCATATGCCACTGACTATAGTGAACGGAGGTCAAATCTTTCTGATCTAAGTCTTTCTTAGACAGCCAATGCTCACTAGGATCACTGTCCATTGAGGGACTGGTATACTTATCCACCCAAAAAGGTACTTTTCAAATTATCCCCTAATACCAATGTGCACTGTTTCTAGTTGTGACATTTTCACCAACTCCTTCAGAACACTTGCTCCTGGAGTGATACTTTTTGAGTATTGACAGTCCAGTGTTAGCTAACTCACTAGTACACAGCTGTTGCTGTATTACTCCAGTAATTCTGTAGTGAAAATTACAGCTATGCTTCAGGAAGTGCAGAAAGAAATGGGGCAAGAACACTGAGCAACTTCAGTCTTTGGCACAGTTCACTGAGCTTCCTTTTGCTTCAGGAGCACAACTTAATAAGGACCATCTTGGAAAATTAAATTAAAATTGCTTCCAGGTGAAGGGCATAGTTGAATAATGTGGATGAAAGTCTGTTTGCTGCCCAGAAACCACTGCCCTTTAATTTGACAATGAATCCTGCCCTGCCCACCTATCAGTGATCAACACTGAACAGGGCCTCAAACTTTAGGGTATTAATGTTGATGTTCTCCTACTCCTTTTGATAAGATGGTCTTTTCATACTGCCTTTGGTACCCACAGACCCAACTGGAGCAGTCTGTCCGTACATTGCATGGATTCTCAAGTGTGTACTGTCAAAATGGTGGTACACCTCTACCCCGATATAACGCTGTCCTCAGGAGCCAAAAAATCTTACCGCGTTATAGGTGAAACCGCATTATACCGAACTTGCTTTGATCCGCCAGAGTGCGCAGCCCCGCCCCCCCCCGGAGCGCAGCTTTACCGCGTTATATCCGAATTCGTGTTATATCGGGTCGCGTTATATCGGGGTAGAGGTGTATATAATCTTCTGCATTCCTTAAAGAGTGCAACTGAGTGAATTTGTGGTTGCTGTTTTTTTCTAAATCATTGTTGTTGATGGTATGTCTGGCAATATATAATAAAAATAGATAAATTACATATGCAGTTAAAATGCGCTCTCTCTCTCTCTATCTATCTATATATGAATAATAGAAAGGTATATTAGCTTGAGAGAGTGCAGTTAAGATACTTTCACTTTGTCATTTCACTTTTCCATTTCTTTTCCTTCCTGTTTTTGCCATCCTTTCCCTTTTTCTTTTTCTGTCAGCCATCGACTGCACAGGTTCAAGCAGAGCGCTACAGGCAGAAACGGCCGACAACAATAATTTCCTCAGTGAGTGGATATAAAACTGTAGGAGAGTTTTAGAGATGGAGAATTGTAGACCCTGGATGCCTTTTTAAATGTATTATTTGTTTAATGTGTGACCTGATGCTCACTCATTGCGTTCCATATAAACCGTGCACTAAATGAGGCAGGAGTGTTCATAATCTCAGCCTCCCTCACCATTCAGCCTACCCACTGATTGAAATAGTGGGTCTGACATAATCTGAGATTAAGAGAGAGAGAAAGGAGGTGCGGTAATACCTTTTGTTGGACCAACCTCTGTTAGTGGAAGGGATACGCTTTCCAGCTTTACAGAGCCCTTCCTCAGGACCTGAAACAAGTGATGTTAGGACCCGAGGAAGAGCTTTGTGAAGCTCAAAATCTTCTCTCTTTCACCAACAGAAGTTGGTCCAATAAAAGATGTTACCTCACTTGCCTTGTCTCTTGTATCCTAGGACCAACATGTCTACAGTAACACTGCAAACATACCATGAGTATTGTATCCGTGTTGGTTCTAGGATATAAGGGAGACAAGGTAGGTGTGGTAATGTCTTTTACTGGACCAATAAAAGATATTACCTCACCTATTTTGTCTTTCCTTATGAGATTATCTTTTCAATTAAAAATCCCACACTATTTCTAAATGTCCATCTGTTTGTTGCCAATGATTTGTAAGTTTTATCTCTTAACAGAAATCATTCTGCACGTACAAACATTTTTAAACATTGAAAAATTACAAAATCTTATATGATTTTCACTGAATCACGCAAAGGCACATCAATGGGGCAGCCATTACGGACCTGGCATTTTTCTAGTTTCTTACACCTTTTGGTGAGGAACTTCATCTCTTTAATAAAATAAAAGAGTGCAAAACTTCTTTAGGAGGAAAAACTGAATTTATTTTGGAGAACAGCTGAACTGTTTGTAGTGAAATTTTCAGGGGGAAAAAGAATTTGCCCCTTGATTAAAAACGGGTATGCTAAATTTTGACCAAAAAGTGTAATGCATTGGCAAAGTTATTCAAAAGAGAAAATGCACCTTTAGAATTGAAATGTTTGGGTAACAATTAGTGTAGGGCTCAGTCCATATTTAACCTATAATAGTTTTAAAGCATCCTTTATACATATGTTTCCTATGCAGTCACAGTAGAAATGAGGATACTAGAGAATGTGAGGTGTGAGTGACTGAGGACTTGGCTAAACTTGCGAGTTAGTGCACAATAAAGGAGCCCCGTGCGCACTAGCTCATTCCCCGTCCACACTGGCAAGGCACGTAGAGGGCTCTGACTCCGCGGCTAGAGCGCTCCTGGTACTCCACCTCAGCGAGTGGAATAACGTTTGATGGGCCCCTGCTAGAGCGCTGCGGCGCCAGTGTGAACGGGGTGTTGCATTACTGTGCTGTGATCAGCCTCCGAAAACGTCCCATAATCCCCTTAAGTCAAGTGGCCACTCTTGTCATTGTTTTGAATCACTGCAGGAATGTGGATATGGCCTTTGAAAGCTCTGTTTCTGACAGCCGGCTGCTTATCTGCTCCAAGACAAAGCAACCATTACTGTGGAATGCTGTGTGTGAGAGAGAGAGAGGCAGAGGGGAGAGGGAAGTCTGCTGCTGTCTGAATTTACAAGACAGCATGCTGACATGCTCTCAGCCCCCGAAAAATCCACTCTCTCTCCCCCCACATACACACAACACACTCCCTGTCACGTTGCAGTCACTTGCATGCTGGGATAGCTGCCCATAATGCACCACTCCCAATGCCACGGCAAGTGCCGCAAATGTGGCCATGCCAGTGCAGAAGCAGCTGTCAGTGTGGACAGACTGCAGCGCTTTCCCTACTGCACTCTCCGAAGGCGGGTTTAACTCACATCACTCTACATCTGCAAGTGTAGCCATGCCCTGAGAAAAGTAAGAGACAAGTGGATGAGGTAATATCTTTTATTGGATCAACTTCTGTTGGTAGAGGGAACAAGCTTTCCAGCTTCACAGAGCTCTTCCTTAGGTCTGGAGAAGCAGTGTCACAGCTAAATACAAAGTGGAACAGATTATTAAGATTAACAGGTTCACACATGCTGTAGGAGACCACTTAAAATGAAGTGGGCACGTAACACCACTGCAGTTCTAGGATAAAGGATGGTTAGTAGGCTGCAGTGTGTGTTACAAATTGTTGTAATGAGCCATCAAACCAGTGTGTCTGTTAAGACCATGATTTTTAGCCTCCTACAGAGTTATGAATTTAAGTTCCCAGGCTCCTAGTTTGAAGATGTTGTGCAGGTTGCCTTTGAGGATGAGGACTGAGAGGCCAGATATGGAGTGATCACTTTGTGAAATGTGGTCATCCTCAGGTGATAAGGTGTTTTTGTCTCTTTATCATTGTTCTGTGTGAGTTCATTTGAGAACATAGTGATTGTCTGGTTTCACCCACATAGCTGTTTTGGGGGCATTTGATGCACTAGATCAGGTACACTCTATGTTGTGATAGGCATATGTTAGACCCATAGAGCAGTGGTCTCCAAACTTTTTTGATCACGCACCCCTATCAGTAAAAAAATTTTGAGCACACACCCCCTGCCATGCCGGCTCTACCATTTTTGCCAAAGCAAAAAAAAAAAGACGCTTGGACGAAGAGAGAGGAAAAAAAAAAGCCCTCCTCCTGCCGCACACCCCCAAGGATCCTCTTGCATACCCCACTTTGGAGACCACTGCCATAGAGCTTGAAAGGTGCGTTGTGGAGGATATTGATCATCTGAGCAGTGGAGATATGTCTGCAGGTTTTGCATCTATTGTTCTGGAAAGGTCAGGTGCCTCATTGAATTGGTTTACCTTGGTCTGTGGGGAGCTAGCTTCTGATTGATGAGCTTGGCAAGGTTGGGGAGTTGTTTGAAGGCCAGAAGAGGGGTTTCCTGAGGAAGAGCTCTGTGAAGCTCAAAAGCTTGTCCCCACCAACAGTGGTTGGTCCAATGAAAGATATTGTCTGCCCACCTTGTCTTTCTCATATCCTGGGACCAACATGGCTACAACAACACTGCAAACAGCAATCAGAAAAATAAGGAAGGTCAGATCCTTGTTTGTTGTAGGAAACCTAGAGGAAGTGTGTTTCAAGCAGTGTTTTGCAATGGGATGGGGAAAACCTTTAGATGGAGGGAGCTGTGCAGCAAAAAATCAGCCAGTGAAAAAGAAGTGAAGCTTATGTTATGACATTCTCTCTATACAATAGTTGATGATATGACGGCTAGAAATATGTATCTGATATTTTGTATTAGGCCATTTAAGGTCCTCTATAAATAATGAAGGATTGGGGGTACTGGAGGAAAGAGAGTGCTCAGGAACGATGTCCCAGAGGCCATGGCTAATGCACAGAAATGAAATTTGTTGTTCCAAGATCCTGCATCCCTTATTTACCAAAGTAGTCCCAGTGATTTCATTGGTTCAAGCTGTCTTGACAAATTAGCTCCCACTTAAATTTCACACATAAAATCAAATTTCTGCTTTCAAATATGCATCTGAAAGGTTTTGAGGCTTTTTTTGGAAATAGATTTGGGACCAAATCCTGCTTACTCACCTTACTCACGTGGGTAGGCTTATTAACTTTTCCCATGAGTAAGGGTTGCAGGCTTTACATTTTCACTTGGATTATGTAATGTCTTATTCATACAGTCGATGCAAAAAAGCCAACTTGTATCTTGCTTCTGTCATCTTTTCCTCCTTATTCCGAGCCCTTCTGATTGGCTGTCTGATTTCTTGCCCATTTCTTTAACATTCAGGTTTTCTTTTCACCTCCTGGCCAAACAACACGAAGTTTTAAAGTCAATTGCATGTTGATAAAAGATGTCAGAGTTACATTCCTGGAAACCAAAGACAAATGACATAGTATATTGTAGAATATAGGGTGGATTTTAGCACTTGTGCTTTCATTTCATTTATACTAAGTCAACATTTAAAAATGTATACATACAAACTTGTAGTTTTTCATTCAGTCTTCAATATATGTTCTTCCTCTTATTGGCAGTTTAACTTCTGTTCTGATCCCACATCTTTGCAAAATCAGAATTTGGTTTGATATAGCCATTTTGACTTAGTTCAGCAAAATGTGCTGCTGTGACAGTCAGCTGACACATAGACTCATAATTATGTACAAGATCTCTTTAGAAGGTTCTGATAACCTCCAGCATGATCTAATTTTAATTTACACTTTAAGAACAATTTCATTAGTTTTTAGCACATATCTTTATTAATGTTGTTTGTTACCCCTATCCCAACTGATGGCCAATTGCTCTCTGAGTGGGAAAAATTATATGGGGTGCTATATCGTGCTTTACTCCATTCTCTCTATCTAGTGGCTGTATAATCCATGCCCCTTGAATTAATCAAATGTTTTACTGCTCCCTGTGCACGTCTGGTGTTTTGTAATTCTAAGGCTCTTTAAAAATTCAATTAAAATATGGTCATTAATGGATCCTTTCCCCTCAATATCTGCAGCTAAATGGCAACAGAATGTTCATTGTGTGAATCTTTCTTCAGTACTTGTCACATTCATTAATGTTTTTCAACTCTGTTCTTCCTAGGTTGTGAAACCGTGGTTTGAAAATGACCAAATATGGGTGTCCTGGAACCACAGTATTAATATTCATGTTACTAATGAGTTTCTAATAAAACTGAGAGATCACAAAGTAACTCTGACAATATGGGATACCAAGGACAAAGTTTCTGCAAAAGCTAGGTTTAGTAAACCCAGGGTTCCTTTTTCGCAGGTAGAGGATTCAGATGCTATTGGTAAGTTAAGTATTAATGTAAATAGCCACAGTCCTTATAAAATGTATTGCGAGAAAGGAGATTTAGCACAAACAAGAAAACAAAATGATATTATTTTTAGTTTTAATACAGGATTACAGTAATTCATCATATTGCTAATGTATCACTTCTGTTTTTCATAACCAACTTGCGTGTGCCCACTGTTTAATAATTTTATTAGATGGTTATTTCAGATTCATATAATGTGAACCCCATAAGAATTATTGATATTTGTTCATATTTTAAGAAATCTTCAGGTTTGTCCCCAATGAACTTAGAGGCAGATCTCTGAAATCTTGCCTGTGTAGAACTGCAGTTTCAGATTTATAATCTGAGTTTTTCTTTAAAAATAAATAAATTAGTGATCAGGCCCCTTTTGTGTAGGGAGGGAGTACTTCTGTTTCAAAGTTGCACTCATTTCCTTTTCTCATTTTTATTCTAATAATAAAATAGCTGTATTTGCTCAGGAAAGCTCTTCCAGTTCCATATATTTCAGTGGAATAAAAAATGCTGTCCTTATCTCCCCAGATATTTTTATGTATACATTTCAATTGCTGGCAAGTAGACTGCTCTGTGGATTTTTTTTTTTAAGTGAGTTGTCACTACCAAATAAAATATTTGAAGAAATACTGAGAGTTCTGTCGGAATAAAGGATCTGTTAGTAAGGGTCTTTAATGAAGCTTTAGATTCCTATCTGTCAAAGCAATCCGAGCATGTAATTCTCATCTACCAGGAAATAGCAATTGTTGGGAGTGGAAACTCATGTGTTTAACTCAGCGTTTCCTGCTGATTCTTCTGGAGGGCATGAGAGTTTGGAGCCAGTCACTTATGCAGCAAGGTGAGGGCAAAAAGGGTGAGAGGCCAGAGGTTCCACCTCCCAATTCCATAAAGAATCTATGCCTAGAGGTCAATTTCTCTCATCTGTTCCCATGGCTTCTTGTCTCTCCGGCAGGACTAATCTGAACCTATGAACCTCAGCTGCCCCCTCAGTTTGTTATACAGCACAAAGAGTGAAAACCACTTATGCGAGCTACCTCTGCAGGTTTTGGAAGGAACCTTCTGGCCCTGCTTGACCTTTATCTCCAAACCCACAGAGCTGTGTACTCATAAAGTGGGTTCCCTTGGATCACGGGGAGGGGAGAGCATGATGTGGAGGAGACACTTACCCTGCTGTGATCCAAAAGAGAGGCCTGAATAGTAGTTAAAATACAACAAAAATAAGGCAAAATGAAGAAGTCTGAATGGAAATTTCTTGTTACCTTTTCCCCCTCCAGGTGGAGTAAAATATACAGTGTTATTGCAAAGAAAACTCTTCGAGGACAATCAGCCAGAACTCAGCTGTGTTAAAATTAAAGGTGTGAAGGTACCCAGTGCACCAGAGAAACCTGCAATGGGTTTTGCAGCAGGTAAAGTACTATGAACACAGGCTGGGTGGGGACCCTGGGATAAGGAGCCCAGAGAGGGAAATGGGGGTTGGGAGCTGGAAGCAGGGACTGGAAAAACTGGGATTCATATGTAGAGCCCTGAGAGAGAGGCTGCAACTGGCTAGGCAAGGAGACTGAAACATGAATGCAGAGCCCGAGAGGAGAGGCTGAAACTGGCTAGGCAAGGATACTAAGGCTGACATGAGTAGTTGAGGGCTTGAGTGTGGGGACTGAGAGGAGTGACTGGGTGAAGGAGTGGCATGACTGACACAGAGGCTGGACAGGATGCAGGTAGAAGGGGTCAGGCAAGGGGAAAAGGGTCAGAAGGGATCTATACCCACTAGAGCACTTTTCCCTCCAGAACCTGGAGTGGACCACAAGATTCCTGAGTTTCACCATTCATCTACTGTCAGCAAATATCTGTGAAGCCCACTGGCAAAGTGTTTCTGATCCCCCTCTCATGGCTACTTTTGCTACCAGTTACTCTATTAGCTGAAGTGACAAAGGACTGTTATGTGAACCTAAAGGTTCTAACCCTGCGGATGACCTATGTAGGGCTCAGTAGGATGCCACGAGGGGATCTGTCTTTTTAGTTTGCTTTTCTATAAACCTAGGAAATTACACACACAAAACTATTAACAGAATGTTGTTAAGGTTGCAGAGTCAAGCACTGAAAAGTTAGGAAATGCCAGAACTGCCTGTGCTTGACTATGCATTTTTTCATGTTCTTTTAACATAGTTTTGTGTGTGTGTGTGTGTGACAAATACACCTCTACCCGGATATAACGCGACCCGATATAACACGAATTTGGATATAACGCGGTAAAGCTGTGCTCCGTGGGGGGCGGGGCTGTGCACTCTGGCGGATCAAAGCAAGTTTGATATAACGCGGTTTCACCTATAATGTGGTAAGATTTTTTGGCTCCCGAGGAAAGCGTTATATTGGGGTAGAGGTGTAGTACTGTTTAGAGAGGAACCACCTGTGAACCTCCATAACCCTGTTCTGACTTAAATGTTTCTTAGGGAAGTACTTTCCTGTTTTTTATTAATGAAACATTGTAGTATTAGAATTTTGTTTGCTTCTCTTAGACTATGATACTGGGCTTGCATTTTTTCAAATGGAGGTGTAAAAATGAGACTCTGACTACTAAAGATCAGTAAAGGTGCAGTGGAAAACGTTACAATGTCAGCAGTGGGTGTTAGCATCAACTGTAATGTACTGGCTCTCAGTATATATGTACTTGTATGTTGGCAATAGTGCCATCTAGTGGCTGATCCACATAGAGGCTAATGGACCTGTTACTCTGACCAGCAAGGGAGATAATTCAAGTGGTAGAAGCCTGTGTTTTTGGAATGGAAGGACAATTCTGGCTTCTTATCTGCGTAGGTGTGTAAATTATCTAGTTGTTGCCTGCAACAGGTAGATTTTGTTACAGTGTCTTGGCCAGTTTCCATTTGGACAATTGCATTTTTCTTATTTAAATGAGTTCCCTTCCAGTTTCAGCTAAATAGAGAGTTCTGCACTTCTGGCCATAAACTGTTGTATAATGTTGCTGTAAATATGTTCTTATTTATATGTAACCAACAACACAGAACAGCCTTATGTCACCAAGAAGCATGTGTGCCTATTGCTAGGACTTAAGGTTTTGTTTGGCACAGATAGATTCTTTAGTAAGTTACAGTACAGCCTAGGCTTCCTGTTAGGGAGTCCTTTGCTAAGAGTAATCCCCTCCTGCAGGAGGATGATTTAGCTTGGCTGAGGGTGGTACACTATAGCATGACCGTAGGCATATATCAGTATTACACTCAAATGTATTTCTCCCCTCTTAAGGCTAAATCCTGCCTTGCACTATACTAGGGAGCAGGGCCGTAGCAACAAAGAACGTGGCCCCCTCCGAACGGTGGCCCCCTCCGAACATATGTCCGGGCGGGGCCCCTTACAATGCAGAAACTGGAATGCGGTATTTATTTTGCCACTTTTAGGGGCCCCCTTCCTTGCGGGGCCCCCTCCGGTCGGAGGGTACGGAGGGCGCTCGCTACGCCTCTGCTAGGGAGAAAAGAGTGCGTGACCTTTAAAAGCCCTACTGCTCAAGAGCACTTGGGATTGCATCCAGCTACGGTGTCAGTCCACACACTGAGTCTCCAAGTGGGCTTTCACCAGCTCTGCAAAGTGCCAGTTGCTGGGCGTATAAGCCATTCTTACTCAGTAGAGCAGTAAACAGCACATTGCAACCTGCCTGTTTCCTGTAGCTGCAGAATGGCTCTTGTGCCAGATATGCAACCAGTACCTCTCCACTCCCCTTCCTTGCTCAGTTCCTCCAGGCAGTGGTGGCAGGGTTTTGTGCGTAGCTGGTAGAATATCCTCACATATTTAATTAGAAATTTGCTCTAATTACCAACATCAAGGATGCTGAATTTCACTGCTAAAATTGCACAATACTTTTTCTTTAATAAATTTCAACTTTTTGAATTTCCTGCTCTATTTTATCTTTTAATTAAATCTTTATTGAATTCTAAGCTCAGGAGACGTACTGTACCATACTGATAGTACATAGAGAGCATACAGGGCCAGATCCTCAGCTGGCTGCAGTGGAGTCAATGGAGCTATGGTGATTTACACAGCCTGGGGATCTGGCCGGTAATATTGAGCGTGTGGGCTCATCTTGTATAAATATTAGCTGTAATATCAAAGACAAAATCTGAGTAAAATAAAGTAACATCTGGCATAAATAAGCAAAAAGGAATATATTATCCCTTAGTATACACGAATTTCCACACACAGATCCCGACAGCAAAGTCAGTACCTACCTAAACACAAACACTATTCAACACTAGGCACGTCACTACTCCAAAAATACCACTGTAGGTAACATACTTTTCTGTTTTCTGAGAGGTTTGTAGTTGTATTTTGACTAGTCTTACGGGATGCCCTGAAAAAGGAAATATTAGTAACAAACGTGAAACCTGTTTTACCTCAGGGGAAAGTAAGCCTTTACTGGAGGAAGCTGAACTGTATGAGGCACCAGCATCCCTTTCTGTTTTCCAATCTTTACTTCCTCCCTCAAGGACAGATGACTTTCCTTCAGTGAGGTAAGAATGCCTTCTGTTTACTCCCAAGGAGGTTATTACCACACTTGTCCTGGGATATGCTCACATGATTTAAGCAAAATTGAAAGCAGTTGTTTTTTTAAGGGTTGTCATGATTATGCTCTGATTTCAGGGTCTGCTAACTCTGACTTTTTGCATTCACATATGTTGGAGTTATATTAACTGTTACAAAGGAACAGCATAATTAAAACGCCCTTTAGACCAAAATATCAAGCTATGTGTGGTTTATTTTGGGGAAAGTACCTTTCACAAAAAATACAAACGTGTTACTTGTATAAAATTATCAACCTGTTTATTTCCAGACACTTACTTTCCTTTCAACTGAGTCCAGTGGCTTTAGAATTGCCAGAATTAGGCAGTGTGAATAAAACTAGATGCTTGCACTAGGAAATGTGATAACGGCTCTTGGCAAGAGAGAGAAAATGGGATGAAATGACAAGAACGTGGAACATGGTGGCCAAGTATGTGGAAATAGATGATCTCTGTGTGGAAGCTGAGAATGAGAAAGTTTTTTGCCTTGGTTTCAGTGTGTTGTTTTGAATATGTCAGGTGGGTCTTTTATTGTGAGATTGTGGTGAAAGTGTGAGAAGTTTGGACAGCTGTTGTTTGTGAGAATGCAGTACTATAAATCCCAGTCTCTTCTCGGCTATATGCCTAACTTTAGTATGCAAAGAGCTTTATTTCAGTTGTCTTATTTTATTCGTGTTCTGTTCTGTTACATAAACTGTTTAGTACTGAAATATGCCATTTGGAAGAACATTTTTCAAATGGTGAGGATGGAAACAACATTAAGACTTATTAGCAGAAAGTCTTGTATACAATAATAAGCACCATTGACTTGTGAGCTGAACAGATTAATTCTGTAAATACAGATATTTACAAGGCCAAATTCTGCTCTGATACACTGGTGTAAATGTTGGGTAACTCCCTTGAAACAAGTGGGAATCACTCTGGATTTACATTGCTGTAACTAAGAAGTTCATGGGCTAAATTCTGCTTTATTTACAAGAGCAATTGTTCATGTTGTCAGTTTAATGCCTCAGAATCGCTGAATAGTTTTTGAAGTCTGATGCAATTATCAGTAATGTTCTTTCCTGACAATAAACATGCAACATCCTAAAATTTACAAAAGCCTACAGAGTTCAGGGCAGTGGAAATAATATTTTTTTAAAAATTAGTCAATTTAAAAGAAATCAAATTGCCTGTGTCCCATAATATCCATTGTTAAATGAAAGCTTTGCACTTTGGTGAAGTAAAAATAATTAAACAAATGGAGTGCATTTCCAGTTCAATATCTTAAAAACAAAACAGTTTGTTGCATTTTTTTTATTGATTTCCTCAGGGTTTTCACTTTTTTTCTAAAAATCGTGCCCGTGTTCATATGTACAATATATCTTGTCATCAGATTCTTAGACCATTTTACTTTCTATCACACAACATTTGGAATGTCTTCATCGTAAGGCATTTGAGCAAGATTTATGCAGAATTCTTTTCCTTATTACTGAACCAGCCAAGATTATGGGCCTGGTCAATGAAAAGACTTGCATTGACTTCACTGGACTTTAGAGCAAACCCTACTGGTAGACTCTTCTGAGCAATGTATGTGTACTAGGAACAGTACTCATTAGCATGGGTTACTACTGTAAGGCTACATCTACACTGCCAACCCACTGGCAGCATTTAGGGTATGTGTAGCTACATGCCGCAGTGCAAAACAGGCTGCATCCACACTGAGGTGTGTAGCTACACGTTAGTGAAAGGCTCAGGCAGCAGGGAGCTGTCGGAGAACACTAAATTGCTAAAAACAGCAGTGTAGATGTGGGAGGCATTGCTTGGGCATGTAGAGAGCCATATAAGGTTCATACCCACAGGGTTCAAAATGTTTTTACTTTAGTTGCCTAAGCAGGGCCTCACCAACTACACTGGTATTTATACCTATGCTATGGGGGATGGCGGGGGGTGCAGTGTATGTACTCTACACACTGCCATGTAGAGTGTACAGTGTAAGAAATACCTTAAGTGTATGCCTACATCACAATTAAAAACCCGTGGATGGCCCATGCCAGCTGGGCTAAGGGGCTGTTTAGTTGCAGTGTAGATGTTTGGGCTCGGGCTGGAGCCTGGGCTCTAGGACCCTCTGAGGTGGGAGCAGAGCCGGCTCCAGGCACCAGCAGGTACTTGGGGCAGCCAACGGAAAGGGGTGGCAAGTCCGGCTCTTCGGCGGCGGGTCCCTCGGTCCCTCTCGGAGGGAAGGACCTGCCGCTGAATTGCTGCCGAAGAATGAAGCGGCAGCGGTAGAGCTGCCGCCGAAGTGCCGCCGATCGCGGGTTCCCCTCCCCCTCCCCAGCGTGGGGCAGCAAAAACGCTGGAGCCGGCCCTGGGTGGGAGGTCCCTGAACATCTTCATTGCAATTAAACAGTCCCTTAGCCCAAGTCGTGGGAGCCCAAGTCAGCTGGCACAGGCGAGATGTGGGTGTCTAACTGCAGTGTAGACATACCCTAAGTGTAGGTTGCAACTCAACTGATTTTGTGCTGTATATACAGAATAAAAAATATCACAAATCTCTGTAGAGATGGAGAACTTCAAAAACAAGGTTGTGTTGCCCATGCAAGCAAAATGCTCTGATTTTATTTCAAATGGTGTTTTGTGTGAGAGGGCCAGCATCTTTAACAATGAAATGATTGTCCCTGTATTTAAAAAAATAGTACCTTGCTTTGAATATGCCAGTGTTCCAAATGTTCTAGTACATTGCTTTGAGCTGTTGGAAATCAAACATTTGTTACGTAACCTTGAGCTACTTTTATAGTAAGTTTTGATAAGCTGTTATTTGTGTTTAATCTCTTGTTGCAACTTCTCTAATGCTTCTTGGTTTGCTGTCTGCTCTCTTTTAACAATTCTGAGTTCCTGCTTGGTAGACTAAATAGGCACTTCCTAACCATTTACAGTGTATTTTGGCTTGGCAGTATTCAATTTTCATATTTTTATAATTGACAGATATTTATATTTATTTTTAAGCATTTTTTTTCTATTTTGATCTATTTAAATTTTCACAGTTGCAGGAAGTTATGAACTCGATGAACTCGAGTAATATCCAGCATACATACTCTGACAGTTTTTTAAAAGATATATGACTTAAAAGAGTTTTTAAAAAGTTGAAAGTACAAAGTAGTTTACCTCTCAAACAAATTCAACTTTTAGTACCGATTGATCTACGTAGAAATCTTCTTTATGCAGGCATAAATTACTTTTCTGATTGTTAGGCACAAACATGCATGTTTTCAGGATCAGACTTGAACAGTTCACAGAAGTTCTTTAATCTCCCATGTGCATTTTAGCAGAATAGAAATTAAATGGCATCATTGGCACTCATATGAATTCATAGAGACTGTTAGCTTTGTGTCTCAAGGGTTTTCTAACCAGTATTTCAGTAGTGGGAGGAAGTCTGCAGTTAATGCACTCCACTGACTCTCCAGAGCTGTGTGAGAATACTTCTCAAAATAAATTTGATGACTGAAAAATGAAACCCCAACGAGAATAAAGTGAATTAACTTAGATAATTTTTTCACATCCTAGCTCATAGAGCCGAAAAGTGATTAAAAAAAACCAAACCCTAGCATATATCATTGCTCTTTTCCATATATATATATAAGGGTTATCATTCACTCTGCAATAAGGCTGTATTAATCTTTCATTATTAAACTATATGAAACTCTGCTCCATTTTGAATATGGAAATGAGTTCATTTTTAAACATTTTTTATGTATATCCATGAAATTTACAAAAACAGGAAACAAAACATTTTGCTATATCTGCATGGACATTAATGATTAAAAACTGAGTTTCATTGCAAAACTTTGTGCTGAAGTCACATGACTGGCTGAACCATACCCCTATGATACGCAGTGAGCTGTTCCACTTGTAGGCTGATTCTTGGAGTAACAGACCTGAGCTTTGTAATGCCAGAGCTTCCCAAATCGCAACAGTTAAGTTTGATCAGTTTTCACAGCATGATTTGATCTTTTATAAGTGTAGACACTGCTTGGGATGAAGGAGGCAAGTCCCTTCCCAATTTCTTACTGTCCTGTTTCTGTCCCCTTTAATCTATCAGAGAGAGTGATTCTTTTTGACTCCTGCTCCACCATCCCCAAATATACTAAACTGATACTTAGGTATGGTTGCAGCACTGTGCCAGCAGTCTTTGTGTAGATAGGCAGGAGCTTGAGGGGTTTTCTTTGTTTTTTTTTTTCTTTTTTGTTATTGGATAAAAATTCCACTTCAGTTAAATGGGGCAAAATCATGTTCTCATTGAAGTCAATGGGAGTTCTGTCTTTGACTCAACAGGACCAGCTTTTGACCATAATGTCTGTAAAGCCCCCTGAAACCTTTTGGTGGAAGGTGCTAAGTAAATACAAAATATAGCGCATATGCCATTAACACCTGGACTGTTACAGCCTCTAGGTGGCAAAACTTAGTATCTTTGCAGGTCACCTTTAAAATGTTTGACAGGGTAGAGAGTAATCCAGGAAAGTAGGGGGTTAGACCCAGTTTATACACTGACTGAGAGAGATGCTACTGAGGGGACTGTGCCACATAATGTTTATTAACTGTTTGGTGTGATAAATGTACAGGATGCTGTACAGAGCAGGACATTGACCTTGCGGGGGGAGGGGCGGGAGTCACATGACATGCATCAGTGAAGGCGATGATGATGATGGGGAACCAGCCTGGTGACCCAGGGCTTTATACTGGAAAAGGGGAAAAGACTTTAAAAGGTAGCCCAGAAAGGGGCTTGGAACAGGGCCTAGAGAGTGAACTGAAGAAAAGCCCCAAAAGGTAGTGAAACCTTTTTGGTTTTTTTTACCTCTGTAGGGGTTAAGTTTTGTTTGTAACTTGGGGCAGCCACAGCATCTCCCTTCTTGAGTTTCTCCTAACTTCATGTGTAAAAAAAGTTGGCATTGAAATAAATTAAATTAATTTTAAAATCCTCTTTAATTAGGTCATGACAAGCTGCCAACACCCTCTGTGCTTATTGAGATGAACATATGGAATTTAAAAAGTCAATATGTGCCATCACCACCACCAAAGCTTTTTGCTGCCCTGGTCACATCTGGAAAAGAATGTATCTTTCCTGAAAGGAAACTTCCCTCTTGCCTCATTTTATGCCATGCACAGCCTCTGTATCCAGGGAGAATAATAGCCACAGTACAGTTGGATGCTGTATTTCTTCTCTTAAATTGATTCCAGAAAAACTCTCCAGCGGTGCTGTAAACGGTGGGCCTGGGCTTACTATTATATAGTGTTATTGCTCAGCCCCTGCCTGAGGCCCTGACCGCCTGACTCACTGTGTTTATTTCTGCCCTCACAAAGGCCGCAGAGGAAGACTCCCGCGGCCAAACTAATTCCCCATAAGACATCTTTCCGAGTTTCGTGAGGCGGTGTAGTTCCCTGCCGCCCTGGAGAGAGACGAGCCCCGGCTAACCTCTCTACACGCCTACAGATGGGCCCACCTCTTATATGCCTTTTCTGCCTGCAGTGGGGAGATCAGGTTTTGTTTCCAATATATCCACCAATAAATCCCAAATGGCCTCTGTGGACTCCACACCATTAGTCCTTTCCTTTATTCCCAACACCTGAAGGTTCCTATTCTTATTAGTGGTGGTTTCTAGGGTTCCAAGTGTAAAAGTATAATTAGGCAGGCCAAAAAAAGAATTTGAAGAGCAACTAACAAAAGACACAAAACTAACAGCAAACTTTAAGTACATCAGAAGAAGGAAGCCTGCTAAACAATGGGTGGGGCCACTACTGAGATGCTAAAGGAGCACTCAAGGAAGACAAGGCCATTGCAGAGAAACTGAATGAATTTTGTGCATCAGTCTTCACTACAGAGGATGTGAGGGAGATTCCCACATCTGAACCATTCTTTGTAGCTGACAAATCTGAGGAACTGTCCCAGATTGAGGTGTCAGAAGAGGAGGTTTTGGAACAAACTGATAAACAGTAATAAAGCACCTGGACTAGGTAGTATTCACCCAAGAGTTCTGAAGGAACTCCAATATGAAACTGCAGAACTACTAACTGTGGTGTGTAACCTAGTGTTTAAATCAGCCTCTGTACCAGATGACTGGTGGATAGCTAATGTAATGCTGATTTTTTTAAAAAATGCTCCAGAGGTGATCCTGGCAATTACAGGCCAATAAACCGATCATCAATACCAGGCAAATTGGTTGAAACTATAGCAAAGAACAAAATTATCAGATACATAGATGAACGTAATATGTTGGGGAAGAGTCAGCATGGTTTTTGTATAGGGAAATCATGCCTTACCAATCTACTAGAATTCTTTCAGGGGAGGTCAGCAAACGTGGACAAAAGTGATCCAATAGATTTAGTGTACTTGGACTTTCAAAAACCTTTGACAAGATCCCTCACTAAAGGCTCTTAAGCAAAGTAAGGAGTCATGGAACAAGAGGGAAGGTCCTCTCATGGATCGGTAACTGGTTAAAAGCTAGGAAAAAAAGAGTGGGAATAAACTATCAGTTTTCACAGTGGTATGAGAGGTAAATAGCAGGATCCCTCAAATATCTGTACTGGGACCAGTGCTGTTCAACATATTCACAAATGATCTGGAAAAGGGGGTAACAGTGAAGTGGCAAAGTTTGCAGATGATCCAAAATTACTCAAGATCGTTATGTCCAAAGCTGACTGCAAAGAGTTACAAAGGGATCTGACAAAACTAGGTGATTGGGCAACGAAATAGCAGATGAAATACAATGTTGATAAATGCAAAGTAATGCAAGTTGGAAAAAAATCCCAACTATACATACAAAATGATGGGGTCTAAATAAGCTGTTATCACTCAAGAAAAAGATATTGGGGTCATCATGGATAGTTCCCTGAAAACATCTGCTCAGCTTGCAGCAACAGTCAAAAAAGCTATGTAATGTTAGGAGACATTAGGGAAGGGATAGGCAATATGATAAAATATCATAATGCCACTCTATAAAGCTCTGATACGCCCACACCTTTAATACTGCATTAAGTTCTGGTCACCCAGTCTCAAAAAATATATTTTGGAATTGCAAAAAGTTCAGAGAAGAGCAACAAAAGTTATTAGGGGTGTGGAACAGCTTCCATACAAGAAGAGATGAAAAGGATTGGGACTGTTCATCTTGGAAAGAGGCAACTGAGGGGGATATGATAGAGGTCTATAAAATCATGCATGGTATGAAGAAAGTGAAAAAAGAAACGTTATTTCCTCTTTCACATAACACACAAACCAGGGGTCACCCAATGAAATTAATAGGCAGCAGGTTTAAAACAAATATAAGAAAATACTTCCTCACACAACACACAGTCAACCCGTGGAACAAATATCCAGAGAAGGTTGTGAAGGCCAAAAGTATAACTGGGTTAAAAAAAGAATTAGCTAAGTTCCTGGGAGGCTAGGTCCATCAATGGCTGTTAGATAAGCTGGTCTGGGACACAGCCCCATGCTCTGGTGTCCCTAAGTCTCTGACTGCCAGAAGCTAGGACTGGGTGACAGTGGCTGGATCATTCGATAAATTGCCCTGTTCTGTCCATTCCCTCTGAAGCATCTGTCACTGACCACTGTCGGAAGACAGAATGCTGGGCTACATGGACAATTGGGCTGACCCAGTGTGGCCGTTTTTATGTTCTTATGTTTCAAGCTCTTTTCAAAGCAGTTCATTTTCTTTCATTGAGGCAGATAAAACTACTATCTTATTACTTGCAATGTTCAGATTTAATTGTTGTGATGGTTTCCCAGTGTGATAGTTTACTTCTAACCCCTCACATGAGCTTTGTCAATGGAGATTTTGTAGCTCAAAGGCAAGTGTTCTGACAATCTCTCTTCCAATACTTAACATCAGTACTTAGTAACAATGACACCTTACATTTCTATAACATCTTCTATCCAAGCATCCCAAAGAGCTTTACATTTTTATGCTTGTCATTTACTTCCACTGCTCTGTTACTGATTTTTTAAAAAAGCAATAATCAAGGCTTCCTATTACAATACCTCTAGTTTTGTACACCCAGCCTATTAAACATCAGAAATAAATGAAGTGTGTGTGTCTGGAGGGGTGGTTTTTGCGTGTGTGAGTATTTTTGTCCTGACTTTATAACCCCAAATGTGGATGTATGGGGCTCTTAGGGGAAGATTGGTTCCACAGTGAATCCATGCAGTGGACTATTACTATTTATTATGTAGTGCCATAGCTATGCATAGCTTCCACATTCACAACTCTGGCCCTGATTCATTAGCCACTGCATGGATGCTTCTCCAATTCAGTTATCCCTCATAGAGTGGCTGCAGAACTGGGACCACTGAGATTTACATTTCCGAGAGAAGAAGGGAACGGTGGGAAGATTTAATGGCAAGGATAAACTAAAGATTCTTCATGTCCCAAAGAATTAGCTGCTTTGGAGCTGCCTGTCTGGACCTCTAGACAAGCAGCTTGCTTCACTGTGTTTGCAGTTAATATTCAGCTAGAATAGGAGAGGAGGGGAACCTGCCATGTTTTAAAACTGTCAGGGCCATACTCTGCCCTCAGTTATTAGTGTAGCTTCATTGACTTCAGGGTTTTACAGGTATAATAGAAGGCAGAATGTGACCTGTAGCTTTTATATTGTGAAAATGGGGACCGGCTGATAACAACAAACAAAAGTGAGCAGTGAAATTATTTTTAGGGTGATTGAAGAATCCTAAAAAAAAAAAAAAAAAGGATACAGACAGCCCTGGTATTTATAGACAGAGCCATCTACAAACATAGTAAATAGGGCATATGCATACATTTACCTAATAGCAATTATTATTTAATAGTTAAGTTTTGTGCCAGTGTTTTGAAAGAATTAGCTATCGGCTTTTCTTTTGTATTAATATTCTTTGATAGCCCACCTAAGTAACTGTATAATACTAAGTTAAACCATGAGCCATATCTCTTACTGCTGATGTAATAAATTCTAAAAGTTATAGGAATTTAAACATGCTCTGTGATGCTGAAGATGTTTCTCAGCTTTGTTTTTGTCCCATTAATCAGGTAACTTGATATTATTTTGGATGCTTAAATCACACTTTAATTGTGTAATTGATGCTTTTGAATCTGAGGCAAACTACATGATGAAAGAGAATTCTCCCAGGAGAGGTAATAAATCAGGTGGATTATGGCTTCAGAATTCCATAGGATTAGGTATGCTTTAAAAAGAAAAAAGTAAACTGTTTCTCTACTAGGTGCTTTTTTTAGCCAACCAAAATGTCTGAGGTAGAGTTGTTTGCAATTATGCAAAAATCTCTACGTTTGTGCAAGGTTAACTGAGATTTTAATATACAAACTTCACACTTGTATAATACCTTCTATTCAAGGATATCAAAGGACTTCACAGCCATTGAGTTAACCTTATGAATCCCCATGAGATAGATGGGGAAACTGAGGCAGAGAGCGAGATTAAACAACTTGCTGAAGTTACACGGAAAGTCTGTTGCAGAGCTAGGAATCGAAAGTATATCTATAGACACCCAATGCTATGCTTTTCTTAATCATGCCAATCAAAAAAAATCAGATTTATTGTTCCTGTAGCAAGTTTTCCCTTTAAAGACTAATGTGGACAAAAATTGTGATTTTGTTCCTTTCTTCAGTTACCTCCATGAATCTCCGCTGTGTTTATATGTCAGTAATCTGGGAGGTTTTTTTAATCCTAGATTCATTTCAGTGAGACCTGCATGTATTCACGTTCTATCATATCCCTAGCATTTTGAGGACTGATCTATACATGAAGAATGGCCATAATAGCCCTCTGGCTCACAGTCAATTTATTCCTGTAATATTTATACATTTTTGGGGAAATGTTTGTCTAGACTATTTCACATTAATTAGAGGCAAGTTTGAATTCCCCCTCCCCCCCCAAATGTGGTAGTTTCTCTTTAAAAGTATATTTCATATAAGTCATTAGCAGATTTTCAAAGCTTCTTGCATTGCAGAGCTGATAACCAGATTGTTGTCTTGCTTTAGAAAGCCAGTTTATTTCAATGAACAGTTTCACAGCCAGTTGAAGGTGTAGTCACACTAGACATTTGCCTCCCTTTCATGAGAATTAAATGGAAATCTAGCATGTTACTGTCATGATTATTCTGTAGACTGTTTTCAAGCAACAATGTATGATGTTCCAGTATTGGTTCACTGGTAATGATCCCAGTAAGTCACCCTTCCTTTAGTCTTTTTGGCTGCTACAGCTTTTGTACAGCATAATTATTATTTGACTGACATGGATATAAATTCAATTTTACTTAGTCGTTATATCAGATTTTGAAAAACTTCATGCAGCCAGTCATATTTCATGAATTTTATCACTCTTCTTCTGAATGTCATAAGCTATTGTTCTTTGATGACTAATAATGCAGGATAAATCCATACCAATAAATCATATGGCTCCCTGTTAAACTTCTGAGAGCCTTAAGGCCACTGTATTTTGTGGCTTACCATTGGCTGTGCCTGTGTGTGAAAGATACAGAACTGACACAAAGCAACTGTACACAGACCTATGCATTAGTAAGCAGAAGTGTATATGTGAGATCTGTTTCATGCTATTGGTATTATATGGCGCCCCAGGAGAATCATGAACAGGGGATGAATTACACTTTTTATTAATTCATTTATTTTAATAGCTCATATTAACTCCTAAGAACTTCACAAAATATCATAAAAACTAACAATATTTAAATGTAAGCTTCTTCCATCATACCTAGGCCTCTCTGGCATGAAACCAACCTACCCACTGGTACTAAAATCTTCCTATTATGTACCCACCCACTGTCCAAATGCTCAGCAACATTTTTTTGCTTAGCTTTGTTCATGTATAATGTCCCTGTGTTTGAAATTTTAGGCTCCCATCCTGAAATGAGCTCCATGTGGTTTGCTAGGTAAGAGATTAAAGTCCAGCATCTTCATGGGAGCATTCTTGGAAATGCTTCCAGTTTCACAGCAGGGCCAGTTAGGTAGGCAGAACTGCTGGGTCTCTGTGTGGATGAGACAATGGTGTTCAGAGCATTAGGAACTGGGGAACCTTTTGGGAGAGGAGGAACCTATACAGGAAGAATGGGCTCCACCTAAACCAAAATGGAAACAGATTGCGGGCATGTAAAATTAAGAAGGTCGTAGAGGAGTTTTTAAACTAAGAGCTGGGGAAAAGTCAACATGGTTCGGATAGACACATCCCTCAGGGGAAGATTTATTAAAGAGCATGCTCTATTCTAGTAAAGAAGAGAGGATAGAAGTTGATACAGTACAGGTAGGAGCTGAGAGAAACAGTCAAATGAAAAGAGTCCCATTCAGTTTCATCACATGAAGGCAGACAGCTAAATATTGACAAATTTTGTAAGGCTAGTATACAAACATAAAAAAATCTAAATGCTAAGATGGGTGAACTTGAGTGTCCGGTATTAAATGAGAATATTGATATAATAGGTGTCACAGAAACTTGGTAGAATGATGATACTCAATGGGACACAGTAATACCAGGGTACTAAATATATAGGAACATGGCTAATGTGTAAGAATTTTCTTGCCACACGGCCTGAGGAGAGGTGACTGTGCTGGTAAAAGGGGTAGAGCTAGCCCCAAACTACCTGGCATGCATATTGCAATCATCCACAAGTGCAGATTTGTATATTTGTTAGGGAAGCTTACCTGCCCTGGCACAAAATCTACTCACCCACCATAGATGTGTCAGGGATGAGTAGAATTTTCCAAGGCTGAGCATGTGCAAAGTGATGATACCTGTGAACAATTGGTGCTGTTGAAAGCAGAGAACCCTACAGTGTGTTGAGCTGTCCTGATGTGTGAAATCCTGCCAAACGTTGGAAGGATTCTTTACGAAATAGACTATGCAATATCTCTGTTTCTTCTTGGATATCAGGTTGTTATGTACGTGCGGAAGGCTAAGCCCTGAGATACTGAAAAGTGTAGCATGATTTTGTTGTTTTTCATGTTCTGTTATCTCTGTCAACTATCTCCTGGATTGCTTCCTCCATATTGGGTAGAGAGGAAAAGGCAGAACTTCAGAATACATTTGTTGTCAAAGAATTAACTGTACTCAATGTATTATTAGCCATCATTCAAAGATTTGCTATGAAAATGTGGCTTAGAAATCATTGGACTAGGTATGTGCCTACAATTAAACATATGGTTAAATTTCTTGAGTCTACTGCCATATTCAGAGTAGACATTGGGTTTTGCAACATATCCTTGGAGAGAATCTATATTAATAAACATGGAATTTGTGCAAGCTCCCGCCCCTTCCTCCTGTAACTGTAAAATAATTGCTATCTGCGTTTTTCAAATAATTGCTACATAGCAGATTGAAACTTTCCAGCAAAGTATTTAATAAGAAAATTATCTTAGTAAAAATCATGTGAAATTTATTCTGGAGCATATATTCTGGATATACTATATATATTCTGGATATACTCATGTATATCATGTTATGAGAGATGAGCATTGAATGTAGCATTAATGTAGCATTTAAATTATATATTAAGCACTAAATAGAGGGGGGGAAAGGAGGAAGGTTATTGCATTTTGCCTTTGTCCAGGAGTTTCACTTGCTAAATGCCATTAGCAAAATAGATGTTCTTGGAGGCATTGTTGTCTAATAATTAGAGAAAGGGATTGAGAGCTTGGATTCCTGAATTCTGTTTCTGATTTTGCCATTGACGAGTAAATATGACTTTAGGCAGGTGTCCTTACTTCAGTCTGACCATCTGTGTAATGGGTATAGACCATCTATATAATGGGTATAGTACCATTTACTACCTCTCAAGGGTGTTAGTTAAGCTTCATGGTGTTTGTAAAGCATCCAAGGATGGAAGGTGCCCTGTAAAGGCAAACTATTACTATTTCTCAACCTGCCAAGGCCTAAATATGGGGTGCAGTGTATGACAAAGATCCAAAATCAGGGCCACAGTCTTCCATTGAGGAGACTTAATGTTTTGGGATTCATCTGTTTGGTGTAAATGATTCTTTCAATAACCTCCACTTAATTATTCTTGTTTTCTGATGTAAAAGTGAGGGGACACTAAATGTGTGTTTAAGGTGGGTAACTTTGGGAGTAAAATGAGTGACAGATGAGAGGTATTGCTAATAAGTTTGGGCTGATAGTTAATTAACACAGGGCTGTCTAGAGGTCCCTGCTGCACCTTTCCTTTGGGAAAAGATTTAGCTCTGATTATGAACCTAAAAGACTAGAAATCTGGAGAGAATAGCTTTTGGTTTGCATCTTTAATTATTGAGGTATATATCAAGTGTGAGCTGTGGTATAGTATAGCAACAATATGATTACTACTACTACTTTGCACATATAGAGTCGTTCATTTTGAGGATCTTCAAGGCAGGGCGGGTGCAAGGATGTTTCGCGCCCTAGGCGAAACTTCCACCTTGCGGCCCCCCCCCCCGCCCGAGCCCTGTGGCAGCTTTCCGCCCCACCCCACGGCAGTTCTCCACCCCCCCTCCGCCCTGAGGCGCCCCCTCACAGCAGCTCCCCACCTCCCCCGCGGCCGCTCCCGGTCCCAGTTCACCTCTGCTCCGCCTCCTCCCCGAGCACGCCGTCGCCGCTCTACTTCGCTCGCCTCCCAGGCTTGCGGCGCCAATCAGCTGTTTGGCGCCGCAAGCCTGGGAGGGAGAGAAGCAGAGTGGGGCGGCGTGCTCAGGGGAGGAGGCGGAGCAGAGGTGAGCTGGGGCAGGGAGTTCCCCTGTGTGCTGCCCCCCCTCCCTTAATTGCTGCAGGCAGCCCTCCCCGCACCTCCCTGCCCCAGCTCCCTCTGCCTAAATGCTGCCACTGCCCGGGGCGGCCGAAGTTCCGGCCACCGCGGTCACCGCCGCCGAATAACCCGAAATGCCGCCCCCCAAATGCTAGCGCCCTAAGCGACCGCTTAGGTCGCCTAATGGGTTGCACCGGCCCTGCTTCAAGGGCAAAGTAACATGAAGGGGGGAGGGATAGCTCAGTGGTTTGCGCATTGGCTTGCTAAACCCAGGGTTGTGAGTTCAATCCTTGAGGGGGCCATCTAGGGATCTGGGCAAAATCAGTACTTGGTCCTGCTAGTGAAGGCAGGGGGCTAGACTTGATGACCTTTCAAGGTCCCTTCCAGTTCTAGGAGATAGGATATCTCCTTTAATTTAAATTTATTTATTTAAGGTATTGTATCAGATACTAGGAGGAAGTTTGCTGATGTGTCTGTCCAGGTACTTATATGGTCCTCATCACCGTAGTAACCTATGGTGACCTGTCTGCTTTGATCAGCTTTTCATTCATTTTCTGTCTGTTGAACTCTTTAAGGCTTGGGGTTTTATTTGAAACGCATGCTGGGCCATCTGGCCTTTCCATACTAAGTGATAGTTTTCATCAGTACCAGCTGCTAAGGGTGGAGAAGTATATCTGTGCTCTCACACCTTTTCTTAGCATTTTCTCAAGTTTGGGGACAATACACAAACTCACTTTATGTCTCTCATTGCACTGTTTGATAAACATTTAGATTAATGGCTTCAGCCTGCATCCCGTATGAAAAAAAAGTCCTGTTGACTCCATTGGACCTACTAGTGGATTGGGTCCTTCCTATGTGGACCATTAAGACCTTTATGAAATATAAACTAAGTATGGTCCCTTTTTTTCCGCAGTGGCCAAAATTCAGCTCTTGTAATAGACATTTCAGGCAATCCCCTCAATTATATAGAGGTGCAGATCTCTGCATTCAGTGCTCCATATCAACTACAGTGAAGGGAGACTTGTTTTGCTCAAATGTAGCATTGCATGTTGGAACCTGTAGTCACTGCAATCACACTGTATTAAAAGCTGGGGACCTCTGTGATCTGCTCCATTTAGTGAAAATGAGTGCAACCCTCTGGTTCAATGCCGTCTCCACACACAGAGGTTGCCATCAATTTTTGGGGGGTAAGGGTGGGCATGCTTGCTCCCAACCACTGTGTTTGATCTTCATGCTCTGTCTCTTGGAACTTGTCCCAAGTATGCCAACATGAAGTGCTGCAGGCCCAGGCCAATCCTTTGAAGTGTCATGGTAACCAGTGCCTAGGAATCTGGGCACATCTTCTGACTGGTTGCAAGTGACTTAGTGTGGAGGTACAGTATGAAAATGGCTGACAAGCTCTGTTCCACTTGTCACTAATTTGAATCTGGTATGGGATCATTACAAAGCCAACGTCAAGGCCATTCCACAAAGTGATTATCCTCTGATATACTGAGCCCAATTTTCAAACTTAAGTGCCTAAATAAGATGTTCAAGCCAGCATTTGGATAAATAAATTAGCACTTGAGATGGGCACGTTAGCATCATGCACTATCATAAGTCCACGTATGTGCCAATGCAGACTCGGATGCAAGGTTTGAGCATTCTATCATTTTGGAGACCTCCTTTGAAAATTGGTCCCACTCTCACTATCAGGGAAGATAAGCCATTTTAAAAAACATTGAAGTGTAATTTATACAAATATTTCTCCAAATATAACAGTATCTTTTTTTCTTTTCTTTATTTCTTGTACACATTTCAAGTCGTTTTAGTGTTTCGGGAAGTATCCTTTCTAACAGAGACAAAATCCTGAATGAGGGCAATTATTTGAAGCAGAATACAATTGCTGGCTTTTCAGATTATGTGATTCCAAAAAAGCCAGAGAAAACGAAGTTCAGCTTGGAAAATGCAGCAGACCACACAGACAAAAAAGATCCAAAAGGTAGTAAGTTTTTGAATAATATCTAAAATCAGATTTTAAAAGATAAATGGAACATGAAATTCTGTCTGTGTAATAGGTTTGCACAGATGTATTTGTCGTGTAGGCACAGGGCTAGGAATTGTGGGCTCAGCGTTCTGGTCCCAACTCTCCCAGAAATTTCCTGTGTGACCTTCAGCAAGCCACTTAACTTTTCTGTCTCAGTTTCCTCATCTTGCAGCTGTAAAACGAGGATGCTGATGATACTTTCCACGTGGGGTGTTGTGAGGATTAATTAATTAATTGACTCCCTTCTCAAACTTCAACTGTTATGGTAATGTACATTATAGCAGTGTCTAGAAATACAAGTAGTAATGTTGGCACTAGAGTAATCATACTCATTCTGAAATTAGGCAATCGGCTTTTGTCATTCCATGTCTGCTACACTCTCTTTGGCCACCAGAGGCCACAGGGTGTAGTCCTCTACCCTACCAATGCTGTTGAACAGGGCACCATGCCCTGCTGTGATATTTTTTCTTCTCATTCTTGGCTGATGTCATTGTTTGCATGTCTATGTATGGCCAAAGAGTGGGCAGTAAAAGATGCCATAAGGGACACTTCAGGATCTGTTGATGCATTCAAGGTATGTAACATGCTGATCCTGTTGACAGCTGATGCGGCATCATGGCATATAGCAGTACACATCTCCCATAATACATATAGTCCAAGGGACTGAATTAATTTAGTCTCACAACACCCCTTTGAGATAAGCAAATACCATTGTTCCTATTGTATTAATTAGGAAACTGGTGTACAGAGAGCTCAAGTGATTGTCCTACAATTATAGAGGACGTATTTGGCCAAGCGTGGAATACAGTTCAGTTCTTCTGGCTCCAATCCTGTGCTGGAAGAACCTGGACCATGAGATCATCCTGCCCCCTCCCTTTATTACAGGTAGCACCACCATTATTCAGCACATAGTAAGCATTATACAGCATGTTACATGATCAGAGCCCAGCTCCCATTGACTTCAGTCACAGTTGTGAGTGCTCAGCACTTCTGTGAACCAGACCCCAGGATCTCAAGCCATGCACTCAGAAAAGAGGAGCACACATTAATGACCATATGTGAAAAGTTTGGTTTAGGTGGCTTGCCTAGTATCACATAGGAACTCAGTGGCAGGGAGAGAAGCATTCCAAGGCACCATGCATCTGCCTCAACCACAAGACCATCCTTTCTCTTCCTGCAGTCCTCTTCCTCATTCACTACACACCTTCCACCACAAATGAGATAAGGTTCCTACAGACTGCCTCCATCACAGTGCAACCCTGACTAATTCCCAGAGCAGGTCTATTCTGTGCACTGAATGAGGCAGGTGTCCTATGGAAAAAATAGTATGTGATAATGTAATTAAGGACTGTATCATTAAACATACATACCAGGGGGCCGAATTAAGATTAGACAGGCATCCTTACTAATTTTCTAACTTTCAAGTGCTTGACTGCAAAATCTTAACATTCTTTTAACATAAGTTTTTTGTGTGTGTATATATAGTATGAAGTAGGTTATAGAAGTGATTTATCAAGTGTATTAAATCACTTGCCTAATTTAGAGTTAGAGTACGTTGTTGAAGTCTTACACTCTGGCCACTACCAGGCTATGCTACCCATTCCAGTAAGTTTGTAACTTTTTGCCCTGTTTAATCTTAAAGGAGTACTCTCTCACCTCTAACAACAGGTAAAAGGAAAAGTTCTACTCCTAAAAGAGGCCCTGCTCTTAAAGAACGAAGGCAGAGCAACCGTAAAGTGTCCAATGCACAGACCCTGATTGCGGCATTAACAAAGAAGTGTGGCATAGCATCTTTGCAACTGGATCTCATGCCTCTCCTCTCAGGTACTGTTCAGTACTGGGGTGGAGGGAAGGGGGACTATGTGAAAATGCAGGTTTCCAAAGCACCCAAATGCATGCTAGAAGTGACTTTGGGAGTTACCATAGCAGATGACCATGGGGAGCATTGGGGTTCTGGAATGGAAGAGGGTTCTGGCTGGGGAGAAGAAAAATGGTTAGAAAGTTTAGTTGGGGTTTGGACTTGAACCAGGGAAGCCTGACATCTGCCTATAGCTCTGTGTGCAGAAGTGGGCTGTAGCCCACAAAAGCTTATGCTCTAATAAATTTGTTAGTCTCTAAGGTGCCACAAGTACTCCTGTTCTTTTTGCGGATACAGACTAACACGGCTGCTACTCTGAAACTGGAAATTAGAGTGTTACAAGACTCTTGCAGGCTTCTAACAATGCAGACATACACTTTATTGTATCCTGTTTGGTTCAGGACCTGTTGGGGTGGAGTGTTATTCATAGGTGGAGAGGTTAGTTTCTCTGCATGTTCTAGGTAGGGTTAGGGTTAAGGTTTGTGGTTTACATATATTGTTCTTTTTCCTGGTTTTCATGCATACTGTGTTCACTCTCTTTGTCCAGTTTTGTTCGTATTGTTGTAAGTAAATATTCCTTTTTTGTAATATTGAGGGAATGTGTTGAGCTGAGGGAATGCCTGACGGGACGGAAAGAGGTGTGGATGGGAATTGAAGAATTGCACTCTGTCCAAAAGGAGGAACACAGGGAATGTTGATAACAACATAAAAATGTAGGCCCTGCGCCTACAAAGATGTTGTATGCTTGCTTAATTTTTATGCACTGTGAACAGACCCATTGACCTCAGTGGGACTACTCAATGCATAAAAGCTAAGCTTCTGTGTAAGTTTTTGCAGGACTTATATAGAAACTCTACAAATCTATACTGTGGACCTGTTTGGTACCTTTGGGTGGCATCTATGTGTCTCTGTATGTCTTTTCTCTTTCTCTTGATATGGTGCGTTTGTGTGTGTGTATGTGTGTACAGTAAGGCAAATTTGGTGATTCTATTAACGCCCAAAATTAATTATAAAAAATAAGTATTCAGCTTCTCTCTAGCTATTTTTTTTACAGTAGCCAAAAGGGCCATGGAGAGGGATAAAGGTTGTAAAATTTATACTTGCTCTGTGCTGTGGAAATATTAAGCCATATAAATAAAGATGCAAAATACCATCTCACTATAAACTTCTTATAAGTTTTTACTTTTGTAAAAGAAACAGTTTTTCATTATCTCCAATTTCATATTTTAAGGTTGGGAAAGAGTTTAATCTGGAAAAAAGGGAAGTGGCAAGTATGTCTGGGGTTTGTATGTAATAGCATTTTCATTCAAAGGGATCACATTTTGAGCCTGTGCTGCTTGTCTTTCTAAAGATTGTGACAAGTGAGGAATGTCGTAGGAATTCTAGATTGGTTTAGTTTGATTTTTAAAACCCACAACAACAAGTCATTACTAAGGTCTTGTCTACACTACGGTGGGAGATCGATCTAAGTTATGTGAATAACGTAGCTGAAGTCGACATACTTAGATCTATTTACTGCGGGGTCCACAGTATGCTACGTCAACGGGAGACGCTCTCCTGTCGACTCCCCTTGCACTTCTCGTTCCGGTGGAGTACAGGAGTTGATGGGAGAGTGATCTGTGGTTGATTTAGCGGGTCTCCCGCCAATGCATCGATCCCTCGGTAAGTGTAAACAAGAAATTCATGTATAGGAGGGAGCCACTTTTGTGTCATACTCTCAAAGAATGACGTTTTCCCTCTGCTGGTAACCACCCAACATTATTTACAGAGCTGTTCACGTTCCTTCGAACTTCACAGCTGCTGCTGCTCCTGGAGCAGAAACCTGAAAATAAATAGCCATGGTAACTTCAGTTCCATTAGAAAGGTTGGCAAACAGCCTCTGGGGTTGTGCACTTGCTTTATTTGTTCCATGCATACAAAGTAGCTCTTTCCTACAATTTTTCTATTGTTTTGACTTGAAGCTGAAACCCCAAGAGCTTTGATAGATCCACGGAACGATTATCTTGCTTCCATAGTATCTTCTGTAAAAACCTTTGGTACTTGGTAACTTCTTACAGCAGTACCCTTCAGTGTCTTCCTGCTGGTATGGCTATACATTTAAAGCTTTACACTAATTTCTTCCCTCCCAATTTATTTTAATGCAGTTAGTACCTGAGCTCTGGTCACACTGATTATTTGACATACTCTGACACACTGACTGCAAATGAAAGCTCTCCTTGTTTATTTGAACAAAAAAGACAACATGTTTAACACTCAGGTGTTGGGCTTACCCAGCCTCTTGGAGAAGATTTACAGGATTGTAGGCTTTATTCCAATTTGCCTTTCCCCTTCCCTGCTGCCTCTCTCTGCACTGTTGTGCCCATGAATCTGGTGACCCAGTCACCTGTACAGCCAAGAACGTAACTTCTGCTGCCTACCCTTTGCATACTGGCTGCTCTTCTGGCTTCCAAGCCCCTCCACCTGGTTCCTCTCTGAGCTTCCAAGCCTCTGGTCAGACATGAGGTCAGAGGGAGAAAAGGCAGTAGCCTTTTTTGGGGCGGGGGTGATGGGTAAGGAGGAGCGGTGCTGGTTTTGGAGAGGATAAAGGAAGACATTTTGATGGGGAAATGCACTGAGGGGAGAGAAGAGGGTGAATGAGAGAGAGCGGGAGAGGTGAAAAGAGCGGGAGGAGGGGCACACATGCAGCATTAGTTTGGAGAAGAAGAGTGAGTAGCAAAGGACAAGAAATGAGAGAAAATGCAAGAGAATAGAAAATTCAGAAGAACAGGAGATACCAGGTTATAGAGACACAAGGGAGAGAGAAGCAAGAGATCAGACAGGCAGTGTGGGGAGATTTAAAAATAGAAAGGAGCCTGGTCCATGATAAATAGGATGGAAACTGTGATGCTGGGAGAAAACAGTGAAGTTTAATATGGAGGTGTAAATACTCTGTGTGGGTTTTTTCTTTCTCTTTCTTGACCTGCCTGTCTCTGCCTCATGTCCCAGTTCTTATTCTGAAAGGTAAGGTGATACCTGACTGGAAAGGAATGTAGAGCTTTCAGTGCCCTCAACCCTGTGCCCACCAGGTTTTCCATTTTGAAATCTGGGATGGTCCAGTGGTTAGGGCACTAGTTTTAGACTTGGGAAATCTTGGAGCACCACAGACTTCCTGTGTGAGCTTGGGCAAGACACTTAGCCTCTCTGTGCCATAGTTCCCCATCTGTAAAATGGAAATAATAGCACTGCCTTACCTCACAGCATGTGCGAGGATGAGTATATTAATGCTCAGCTATTATGGTAATGGGGTCATGTAAGTACCTAAGATAGGTAGGTAGATTCTCTTAGCAGCTACTTTCCACAGGACCCAATCAGAGCCAAACTGCTTTGTAGTTGCACCAGTTTTTGCACCACATGGCTCTGCTGTAAATAACTACTTCGTAATCGATGTGACTGTGATTGCTATCCTGCTGCCTATCTGTGATTCTGCAGCCTCCAAATCCATGGTTCTCCTCAGCATCTTAGAACAACAGAAATGGCTGAAGATCCTGTCACTGTAAAAAGTTTACTGTGATCCCCTTATGTCAAACAGATATTTTAAAATGGGCAAAACCAGCAATAAATCTGTATTTTGTTTGTATTGCTAAAGGTTTGATCTCCCAACCAATCATGTCTAGGCTACTGGTAATGACCAATTACATCTATTTGGACTGAATTTGGGCAAAGCAATTAATACAAGATATTAAAAAGACAACTGCAGTTATAGGCAGGGATTTGAGGGAATGATTGTATGAAAATGGTCAGTATTTTGAATGCCTACTAAAGCATTTTGTGACGGGATTCCATGTTTTCAATGGGCCTACAAAAATTTTAAGATATTTGTGTTAGCAAAAATACACATATGCAAGTATCAAAGGGATGATTTGCCAGTGCCAATGAATACGTTTGCAAAGTTTTTGGGTGCATTTTCAGAAAGCCTGTTAAAAATTTTGCCTGAAAAGTTGGAGGAAAAGCCCTAGTAAAGATGCTAATGAGCAATTTTAGCTGATTATTCTAAATCCTTGTCTGTGGCCATTCTTGTGTAAAAATCCTTATTTATTAACTCAGCATTGCCGTAAGTATTTGCAACTTGTCATATGCTTCAGACAAACCAAACCTACAGTGCTATTTCATTAATGACATTTGTGGGCTGATGTGCTTGCAACTTAGCTGTTCCTGTCTGGAAGGTCAGGCCTTGGTGTTACATATCAAACTTGCTGAGTCCTAACTGAAATATCTACTGAATATCTATCTCTACTTCCGTTGCCAGGAAGTTGATTCTGAAATAGTGAAAGTAGTTCAATATACATGTCACAGATTTCTTTTAAGTATAACATGGTGAATCATAAAGAAAGCACATAAAATAGCTGATCTTTCTTTTTAAAGACATTTATCTATTTGTAACCAAATGTCTAAACTTTTGGTGAAAAAACTCCTTTTAACAAGTATAATAATAGCTTCATATTATATTTATAGTGAATAGTTTATTTGTAAGTCTCTACAAAAGCGGTTTGTACAGTACCTAGCACAATGAAGCCCTGACCTCATTGGGGCCTTTAGTTTCTATTGTAATACAGAGTTACAGAGTTACAAACGCCTTGAGAGTGGAGGTTGTTCGTAACTCTGAAATGTTTGTAACTCTGAGCAAAACATTATGGTTGTTCTTTCAAAAGTTTACAACTGAACATTGACTTAATACAGCTTCGAAACTTTACTATTCAGAAGAGAAATGCTGCTTGTAACCATCTTAATTTAAATGAAACAAGGACAGAAACAGTTTCCTTACCTTGTCAACATTTTTTTTTAACTTTCCCTTTCTCTTTTTAGTAGTCTACTATTAACACTGTACTGTATTTGCCTTTTTTTTTGGTCCCTGCTGCTGCCTGATTGTGTATTTCTGGTTCCAAATGAGGTGTGTGGTTGACTGGTCAGTTCGTAACTCTGGTGTTCATAACGTTGAGGTTCTACTGTACAGATAATAAATAATTATAATATTTAGAGCAATTGAAAATATCACTGTATTTCATTTTCAATGCTGCTCCAGTGCCAGCATATGTTACTAACTGAAGCAGTGGTATTAAGCAGTCTTTCTTTGATGCCGCTGCTTTCAAAACATTTAATATTTAATTTAATATTTTTTCACAGGGGAAAGGTTAGTGATCAGTCGACTGCAAGAGAAATCCCCTAAGATTTTAGATGCTTATGTGACTTTCACTACAGAAGAACCTCTTATGTCTGAGAGACAGATAAGGGAATTAAATCCACTGATTATTAAGATTCATTCTGCTACATGCCTCCCGATGACTCCTGTCCCAATTGAAGTGCTGCAGGTAATCGAGAACGCTGCTCTTTCTGTAGGATTCCACTTGTCAGTTTAACCTGAGGTGACTTCCTTTAAAATATGGAATACACTTTTGAACAGGAATGTTCCCTATTTGCCAGGTTGTGCTTCACAACATTTGCAGAACATGCATAAGACATAGACTTCCTGGAAGGAATATGTGGCCAAATTGTCTCCTTCCATTACATTATGTACTGGCAAAAAAAAACAATAATCCTGTTGCATGGGCCAAAACTTATGGACTGTAGCTTTATACTTAGTAATCATGCTTTCATTCCTAAGCAATTTTTCCCCTTCTGATTCTTTGGACAAACAGGGGAACTGTTTGAGTCACAATACCAAATAGTTTGAAATAGTTTGCTTATAAATTAGTGCTCAGAGATTTTTTTTTTAATGAAGATGATTGCTTTTCCTGTATTGAGAATTTATTTAACTAGAGAAATTGTGCATGTTTCACTTCTTAGCAGAACTAAATAAAATCCCAAACTTTGTACATAATGAGTCCAGTTCACCATTGGTGAGGATATAGCCCAAGAGTTCTGGTCCTTTAACTCTCTGAAGACAAGTAAAGCTTTGTATAGATTTTATAAAATAAGTTATGGGACAAAACACTTTTCTTTTCAAATGTTTGGATTTTTTAGGCTTTCTGAATGATTCCTTTTCAAAAGAGAAAGCCCTTTAGCTGAATACATTAGTTGATATGGAATTAAAGAGAGGAGTAAAATTTTACTGCTCAGTTAAATACAAACAGCTGCACTTTTAAAAGTGGCCTCTAATATTGCGTGCTTCCTTTGTTGGGTGCATATCTTGAAAAACCTGGAGTCTGACGTTTCAGAAATGCTGAGCACCCAGAACTCCCATTGACTTCTCTTGGAATTATGGAAGCTCAGCACTTCTGAAAAAGTTACAAAATCAGTAGTCACTTTTGGAAATGTTGATCAAAGAGTTTAATAACCTTACATCCTAAGTGTAGGACTGGGAGGGATCTTGAGAGGTCCTCAAGTCCAGCCCCTGCACTGAGGAAGGATCAAGCAAATCTAGACCATCTCTGGTATGCTTTTGTCCAGCCTAGTCTTAAAAACCTCCAGTTATGGGGATATTGCAACCTCCCTTGGAAGTCTATTCCAGAGCGTAACCGCCCTTACAGAACTTTGTAATGACACATCGAATTCCACGGTGGAATTTCATAATGCAGTCCATGCATGATTTCAGATCAGCTGGCTCTACATTTTTGGAAAGTAACAGGGAAAAACACTAGTATAGTAACTCCTCACTTAATGTTGGAGTTATGTTCCTGAAAAATGCGACTTTAAGTGAAACAATGTTAAGTGAATCCAGTTTCCTCATAAGAATTAATGTAAATAGGGAGGGTTAGGTTCCAGGGAATTTTTTTTCACCCGACAAAAAACTATATATTATATAGATATACACACAGTATACGTTTTAAACAAACAATTTAATACTGTTCACTGCTATGATGATTGTGAAGCTTGGTTGAGGTGGTGAAGTTAGAGGATGGAAGAGGGTGGGATATTTCCCAGGGAATGCCTTCCTGCTAAATGATGAACTAGCACTCGGATGAGCCCTCAAGGCTTAACACATTGTTGTTAATGTAGCCTCTCACACAAGGCAGCACGAACACGAGGGAGGGGAGACAGCATAGCAGACAGACACACACCTTGTGTGTGGGAGAGAGAGAGAGAGATATGCACACTGCCCCTTTAAGTAAGCTGACCCACTCTTAAGTGCATTGTCTTTTTAAGCGGATCAGGAAGTTGAGACAGCAGCTGCTGCCCCAAGCTCTCTCTGTCTCTCTCCGTCCGTTTCCCTTCCCTGCTCTCTATGGAGAAGGGGTAAGTGGGGTGCAAGAGCAGGGGGGAGGGGGACACCCTGACATTAGCACTCCCCTTTCCTCCCCTGCACAGCAAGCAGGAGTCTCTGGGAGCAGCTCCAAGGCAGAGGGCAGGAGCAGCACATGGCAGTGGGGGGAGGGACAGCTGAACTGCCGATTGATAGCCTGCTGGGCGGCTGCAGCACTGGGAACTTAGGGGTGTGGGGAGCTGATAGGGGCAGGGCTGGCTCCCATGTTTTTGCCATCCCAAGGGGTGGGGGTGGGGGTGGGGGAAAAAGCCGCGATCGGCGGCACTTCGGCGGGAGCTCTACTGCCGCTGCTTCATTCTTCGGCGACAATTCGGCGGCTGGTCCTTCCCTCTGAGAGACACTGAGGGACCCGCTGCTGAATTGCTGCCGAAGAGCCGTACGTGCCGCCCCTTTCCGTTGGCTGCCCCAAGCACCTGCTTGCTGCGCTGGTGCCTGGAGCCGGCCCTGGATAGGGCGGCTGCCAGTCCACCCTGGTTCCAAGCCCCCACCAGCTAGCTGCAACGGGCTGCTCTTCTGCAAGCAGTGGATAAAGCAGGCGGCTGCCAAGCGATGTTAGAAGGGAGCATTGCACACCTTTAAACGAGCATGTTCCCTAATTGATCAGCAACTTAACAACATTAACCGGGACGACTTTAAGTGAGGAGTAACTGTACTAAAGGACCACTCATAAATATAAACCACTCCAGTCCCCATCCTGTTCCTTCTGTAGTGGCCTGAGAATAAAGATGGGCTTTTCAGTGTACCTGAAGGTTAATAAGGTTCCAGTGGACCAAGAGGGGAGTAAGTTCTAAAGTCGAGGAACCTCACACAAAATGCCCTGCTAACTGCCTTGGAGGACTTTAGTAAAGTTTGTGCTTGGACTATAAAATGCAGAGTCTAGTGTATTCTGCACCAGTAACTCATGGCATTGGCTCGGGGAGAGTCACTGCTGTTGAGGATAGAGGGTACGTCAGACTTTCCTTCGTGCCAGGTTTACACAGGAGCACTAGTACCTAGCTCTGAAATGGTACGTTAGAGTTCAAAGCACATGATCCCATTTTACAGATGGGCAAACAACATGTCTGAATGGAGCCAGGGAATCATCACACATTAGTCCTGCCCCTTCCATGCCATTTTTGCTCACTTGCTGCTGCATTGACCCCTCATGGTTCTCTCTGCAAGTGCAGATACAGCTACTTCCCAGTGGTGGACCTTGGTCCATGGTATCGGTTTGCCTCCCAAAGGACCTTGCCCTTCAGAAGCAAACTGTTCCCTCAGCATTTCTGCTACTTCAGAATTTGGCATTTGGTAGCTATGGTGTTGTGTAAAAGTCCCCACCAGTAGCTCCCTATAAGATGACTGAAGGAGTTGTATGCTGACTGTTTGCAAAAGGAGCTTTTTCAGCATTCCTCATTAGAAAAGTGTATGATGGAAGGCGAGGGGAAGGGAAAAGTTAGCCCTACAGGTATTTCAATTTCTTCCTTGGTTTTTCTGTAGGCGACCTGTGTTCCCACATACTGCAGATACCAATTTCACAACCTCCCTCCTCATCAAACGCAAGGGCAAACCCATGGAACTCACATCTATTTTAAAGATGTCAATGTGATTCTAACAGGGACAATCAGTCCTGGGGAATTGCGTGAGTATTTTAGAGGGCCACCTTTGGAGATTGAGGTTCATGACCGGGACAGAAAAATGGCAGAGGACATTAAAAAACCCTCTTTGTTTGGTGATGAGCTAGATGATGGAAAGCTGAGTAATGTGGGTCTTGTCTCTTACAAACACACAGCCTATAATCCATTTACAGAAAAGGACAATTTATGGCATCCCTATGGGGTAGCTAAAGTCAGTCTAACTGACCTACTGCTAGGTGAAAAGTACTTGAATATCAGTGTGCCCATTCATAGCTGCTCAGTTCCAGATCCTGGCTGCCAGAAGGATAGTAAGACTGAAAAAATGATGGGAGTATTGGGATCAGTGGCTGGCCCTCAGACTTCTCCATTGCCTATGGGACATTATCTAGAATCGGACTCAGTACTGAAAGTAAGAGTTGAAATAGCTGTGCCACTAGGTGTGCAGGCAGAAACTGCTGACACTGAAGTTGCAGATTGCCCATATGGTTGCATTATCTATATTTTTGACTACAATAATGCACCTTGCTTACATGATTTGCTGCAAGAGATTACAGAAATTAATGCTGAAGCACTCCAACTGGATTCTTATCCTCTACAAGTAATTCAGATGGCTCTTGCTACTTTCAAACTGAAAACTGCGACCAAGGAAATTTCTGAGCTGGATATCATTACTGGTTTTCATATACTGGATGGAACAATTCATCTTTTAGTCTTGGAAGGATTAAAGGACAAAGCAATCAAGAGACTGTGGGAACAGCAATTTGATAAGTAAGATAGTTTAATGTTTTCAGTAATTATTTCCCTCTAGATTTAAACTGGTTTAAACAAAATGTTGCTGATTTCTTTTTTCTTTTGTAAAGACAATTGTTTGATTTCATCCCTGGTGTTGTCTCTGGAGTTATACAAGATATGAATTTGACCCAATGCCTGGGTCAAAATCTGAAGACTGACCCTTACATCTTTATCAGCTATCTGATAATCCTTCAATGCACAGAGGGCTATGATTAGAAGAATACTATAAATTTACAACACGGCACTTTAAGCTACTATGTATCTTGTATAAACCACACTATTTTCTTCAGTAAAATTCTAAATAATAGAAGTTTCCTTAAACTTTCCATTTTCCTGCCTATCTTCTGCATTTAAGTTAGACATGGCCTGAGCTCAAAGTTTTGACTCAGACCCAACTTTCCCTAAAGTTTGAGGGTGTTTGGATCTGCGGTTTATTTGAGCCCATCTCTAATTCAGATGCCGAGCTACATTTCCTGTGTATCAAATCATGTCATCACACTGTTACAATGGCAGGTATCTGTTTCATTGATAACAATTTTTGTAGAAACACGTTTAATGAATTGTTAATTAGAATTTCTTTCTCTCTTCTTGACTAATTGTACAATAACAAACCAATGTACCTACATAATGGAAGACACATAAGATTTAGTAATTAAATATTTCAATTTCAAGTTTTCTTGAGATTAGTATAAGTGAAGGAGTATAAGGAAAAAAAATTAAAAATATGTAAAGAACCCTTGAGAGTGGCTATGCCTTCTTGGCAATTGTTTGGACAGTATGATAGATGTGTAACACAGGCAGGTGAAATGTTGTCATGAACTCCAAATATAGATGAAAAAGGCACCCATACTGAGTCTAGTGGTAACATTTATAAAAGGGCCTAAGAGCCTAATCACCTTTGAAAATGGGGCTTAGACTCCTAAGTCACTTAGGCCCGTCTGAAAATTTTATCCAAAATCTGTTTGTGCAAATATATGGTACACCTGGAAATTTATAGGTAATTTCAATTATCTTGCAGCTCTTGCCTCAACATTGTCTTTTAAATGTGCTACAATTTTCTACAGGTTCCACGAGACAAGGTACACACAACTATACTTAATACTTTAAATCATTTTTATTCGTTGCCCAGTACTTAAAAAAATTTATTTTCAGGGGATTTTTTGTGTGTGAAAATACAATGTACACCTCTACCTCGATATAATGCTGTCCTCGGGAGCCAAAAAATCTTACCGTGTTATAGGTGAAACCGTGTTATACCGAACTTGCTTTGATCCACCGGAGTGCGCAGCCCTGACCCCCCCCCCGAGCACTGCTTTACCGCGGTATATCCTAATTCATGTTATATCGGGTCGCGTTATATCGGGGTAGAGGTGTATCATTTTCTCTCCCGAAGGTCCATAAGGTCGGGGGTTTGTGTGGGTGCATGTATGTTCCCCATTTCATGCAGAAAAAAAGTACTACAGCTTGTGTGGACTAGCTTCTTTTTCTGACATTTTGCATTTTGCCAAGGCTGTCCCAAGAAGGATTTCAGTCTCCAGGGCTTGCAATTATATACTGTACTTATCCTCCGGACTGAAATGTTAATGTTAAGAGAAATGGTAACTAATATTTTTAATAAGCACATCACTTCCTATGGACTTTTAAAGTTTTTTTTTTTTTTGCTTCATTCTTTTCAAGATAAACTGCCTATAAGAACATTAGTATTGACAGCAACCCTCTTAAAATACAACCTTTTAAATGCATTGCAAATCTTTTCCAGGGGAATTTAGTATTTGTGGAAGGTGGTATATTGATTTCACTGGAGACTGAAGTCTCCTCTTTATTCACACAACAGCAAACCTGCCAAATCATTCTTTCCCTGTGGACTATAGATTTTTGGCTTTCTACAGGGAAACTCAAGCAATCTAATGACATTCAAGAGTATTTCACATGAAGTCTGAGTGTTATTTCTGTGTGTTAAAGTAATGGCCCTCAGGCTAAAATGTTTGTTATTTTCTGTCTTCCTGCTCTCATAACATACATTTTCAAATGCTCAGGTTACCCAGATTATCTCATAATACATAATTCTAAACAAATATTTGTGTTCATATTTCATCCTGTATAAGTTCTGAAATTTGCTATGAGAATTTTCTCTGGTGGCCTTTGAGTTTGTCATATTTTCCCCTGACCTCAAAGTAGGGTAGCTGAATTTTCAGTCCCTGTGTCTATTCAATCCTTGGCCTCTCTGCTGTCTACTAAAACATTTTGTTTTTTGTTTGCCGAGGTTGAGACCAAGGATTAACGGTAATTAGTGTAAGCCGTGAAACTGGGTAATGTCCCAATTTGTGTGCTGGGAAGTGGACTAAAAAGAGTTTTATAGTCTCAAGTGGGCCACCAAATGGTAACAATTTGGGATCAGTCTCAGTCTGGTCTAGATTAGAGTTAGTGTCCTAGAAGTAAAAAAAGTCTGGATCCTGTTTCTGCCTCCCCACTCCAACTTTCCAACTCTGAACCTGCCTTACTCATGTGAGTAATCTTTATTTATTTGAGTATTCCCATTGACTTCAATCCAGGATGGAGCCCATAAGAATTCTTTCCATGGCAGCTTAGTGCTAAGGATGTATTCTTCGCTTTGAATTTTTGGACAAGTAACACAAATACTGTAGTGTAGTAATGGGCACATAGATACAAACTGGAGTGGCACAGTGAGTTTCTGATACTTTTAAACCAGGGGATATTCAGAAGGTTGCAGGTAGAATTTGGGTACTTTTGTGATTAGAAAGTTCAGATTACTTACCCCACACAAATTTCACCGAAATGAATGGGGACATTGACTTTTTAGAGAGAGACACACACACACTCAAACACTGTGTACAATTTATAATCTTTTCTAAAAGGTTCCCCTTTCACTTATATAACGCCTACAGGATTTGTAGTGAATGTGGGTCTTCCTCAGATTTCCAGATTTTAAAAAGAGTTCATTTCTTTTTTTTAAGCATTGAAGGAATACAGAAACATTGTTAATTGCTTTCCTAATTTATTTATTTTTCTTTGCATGCTTGTTCCCTTCAAATTGTTGAAATGATTTATTTCAGTAAAAAAGTCCTTTCTTGTTGTGATCATGTAAATCTCTGATTCTATTTCTACCCTGGTAACTGATATTGTACTGTTTTTGTAACTATAATAAGGGTAAATTTGGTACTCTGGTAAACTGCCTTGCAGAATATTACATAGTGTGGTTAAATATGAGGGTGGGGTTTTTTTATAATAATTCATGGCAGGTGTTTTGCAAAAAAAAAAAAAGTTGTTATTGTTCTTTTAAAACACTTGGCATAAAGTGTCAGAATGGCAACAGGTTCCATCTACAAGAACAAAGACAAGACAGTTTTTCATAAGGGATTATGCTGCAGCACTGTGGGATTCATGAGATAGACTGGTTTTGTAACGTTGCTCTTGTGGTGCTCTGTTGCAGGACTCACAGAACTGAAAATGGAAGGTTGGATATATTATATAACTCACAGCTGTCTTTCCATCAGCGCCTGTATACAGACCTGGAAGCGATCCTGTATCATATCCACCTCTGTAAACCCCTCTCTTCTATAACAAGACAACCTCTCCTTTATGTCAGGGATATGGTTCGTCAGGCATGTTTCCAAGCCTTGTCCAGGTGAGACCATTCCTAGATTTGTAGTCAGGAAACTGATAATTGAAGCATCACCAAAATAGTGTGAATATTTGATACGACAATTAATGCCTTTGGTTTTGCTTTCACAAAGAAAGCAGGTCAGTTGGACTGAGAGTGAGTTTTAGGTTTGAGATCAGGCATGGGAATACGGCAGATGAGCACGATGCAAATGAGCCATGCTTCGTCTCTGGGGATTAGAGTGCCAGTTCGTCACTCTCCACCTGCTCCTGCCCCTCAAATAATTTTTGAAATCACACCTCTCTGGGCATGAAGTTATTCCTTATGGGGCAGGAGAGATGGAATAGGAAAAAAGGAAATAAAATTGTCTTGTGACAGGTGCAATGTCCCACCTGAACACTGGCTGGGAGTTTGTTCCCTGCTTAGCTTTCCTACAGGTGTATAGGGTGAAGGAATGGAGCAAGGCTGAGGACGACAGGCCCAGTCATGCACTTAGACAAGCCAGGGAAGGCTCTAAACACAGGTCCCTGGCAGTCAGGAGGGAGGAGCTTTCAGGCTCAGTTCAGCAGCATATGGCTATATTCACCCCCATTCGCCTCAGAGTATCCCAAATGTTACTTGTGTGTTTAGTTTGTTAGAAAGCATAACAACAGTCTGGACAGAGAGAGAGCGAGTGAGGGTGTAGCTGCAAATATAAAATGTTACTTTTTGTGAAAAATGTGGAGAGAAAGTCATCTGTTATGCAAAATCAGCACACAAAAACCCCTTGCTTTTGAAAAATAGGAAATGGGTTTTATCCATCTTTGAAATAAGCAATTCAGGTGCTTAGAAGGCTGAAGAGAGCAAGTGGATACTTTTAGTTCCTGCTGTCAATAGACTGGCTCATTCAGATTATTTTCTGAACTAAAATCCACACAGCTGTCACCAGGGCCGACTCCAGGCACCAGCGGAGCAAGCATGTGCCTGGGGCGGCACGTGCTAAGGGGTGGCATTCCGTCCATTCTTGGGGCGGCAGAGTCCGGGCAGCTTTTTATTTATTTATTTATTTTTGCGCTTTGGCAGTTCGGGCGGGGGGGGGGGAGGGGGTTTTTTTTCTTTTTTTTTTTTTTTCCTTGGGGCGACAAAAATGGTAGAGCCGGCCCTGGCTGTCACTGAAATGACTGGGGATTTTCACTCTGAGACAGCGAGAGCACCCAGCCTTTGTTACTTCTTTCAGAGGACTTTTCAAATGATAAAACTCCCACATTGCTCACCTACAGTGCTTATGGTGAAGCCTCACCAAATAAGCATTCAGATTAAATGGCAAAGCTGTTATTTCCAGCTATAGAGGAGGAGAACATTGTTAGTGCCTTCCACGTTTCTTTTTGCACTTCTTGTAACCTTGCAACAAAGGAGTGACTCAGATACAAAATGTCACACGATTGTGCTTGATTGGGTATCATTTCCAAGTGGCTGCTGCAGTCTTGAATACTGCAGTGTGTGTCTGCCAATAGCACATGCAGGCTTTGATGCATCAGACTTGTTTTAGTGCATGTGATTGTTTCTTTCTACTGCAGGGATTCCCAAACTTTTTGCCCCATTTTGAGACTTACTGTTTCCTGTGACCCTAGACAAAAACAAAGCAACATAGTGACCACGGGATCTAAGGAATTTACATATTAAGTATGTTATTTAATGCTCTCTAATGTGACATATGGGCTAGTATGTTGCGACACAGCTTCTCAAAGTCTGGTGGCTTTGAGACATTGCACATTTAATCTCCAATGTGACATCAGTGGTAGATTGATACTGAGACTTGATTGGCACATGTGGGATGAATCCAGCCTCACAGAAATACATGCTCGCAAATGGTACTATCAGTTTCAAGGCGTGTGTTGAGAGTGCAGGATATTCATTCTTGACAGTGAACCAGAGCTCTGGGACCATAAGCTGGGCATATGTTCCTCGCAAGAAGCAATCCCAGGAAATTTCAATGAGCTGTTCAATTTCAGCTGCTGGCAATTCTATGGCATTAGGCTTGCAAAGAAAGGAGTTTCGCACCCACTTTGTCATGTCCCAGTCAGGGAAAAAGAATGCAAACTGTTCCCCCATCTGGCTGAGATGCTCAGCCATTACCTGTGTGGGAGGCTGAATAACAATAAAATTAACCAGGAACTTGCAAAGCTGTGGGAAGAATTCATAGTTTGTCTTCAATAGATTATTCTTCCAGAAAATACTTTTCTTCATGAATGCTGTGATTCAATCACTCAGCTGAAGCATGTGGGTGTTCTTTCCTTGCAGACCCGTATTCAGTTCGTTCAGTTTCCCAAATATGTCAGTGACATAGGCAAGAAAGCACATCTTCCTTTGGTCACATAGAAAGTCAATGAATTCACTCTTTGTGCAGTCCATCCCACAGGCACGCAGCTCATCTCTTGGTTCAAAAAATTGTCCCGATGTTTTTCCTTTTGATAGCCAACGAACTTCAGGATGGAACAACAACATGTAATGATCGGACCCCGTGTCTTCATGCAGTTTTGCAAACAGACACACGTGTAGAGGCTAAGACCTAATGTAGTTCACAATAGACAAGATCTGCTGCAAAACTTCACCTAACTCTGGACTCAGAGCTTTAAAAGCCAGCTGTTCTCCGTGAGTCATGCAGTGAGCTTACACAGCAGACAGAGCAACTTTCTTTACCAAGGCACATACACCTGCTTTGTGGCCTGCCATAGACAGAGGGAGCTCCATCTGTACAAAAGCCTACCATGCGATCACACGGGATATTTTTATATTGCATGTACTTGTGTAGTACATCCAACATTCCTTGTGTCATCTCATGTCCGAGAGGAGGGATACAGAACAGAATGTCTTGGAGAATTGCATTTGTGTATTTCACAAAGCCAAGAAATGTGCATCACAATCCTCAGTGCTCACATCAACCTGAAGAGCAAAAGCATACGTGTTTGGCAGATGCTCCACCAGTGTGTTTTCCTGATCTGCTGTTCTTGCCTTAATCCATTGCTTCACTGTATTGTTTGAGAGTGATATGGCTTTGAGTTTGTTTGCCTCAGTTTCCCCATACATTATCTTCACCATATCAATTGCAGCTGGCAAAATTAAAGTCTCTCCAATTGTGTGAGGCTCCTTGGCTTACCGAATGCAGTCACTCACCTGAAATGATGCCTTTTGACTGTGGTCAGAGACGGACATGGATCTCTTGAATTGCACTTGTTGATGCAAAAGTTTTTCTTTCCAGCGCTGGAAAAATGACCTTGGTTTCCCTGTGTGTTCCTTGTGAAGGGTGTTTTTTTTTAAATTGGTCCCCCCCAGCCTAAGGGGAGGATCCACAGGGCCTGAAACTCAAATAATTACGGGGGACAACTAATGTAAAAACAGGGACAGGAGTGCGGTCAAAGGGTCAAAAGAAGGGAACCGGATGGGGACACCGAGCAGAGAACCCCGGACAGTGCCCACTGCTCCTCAAAGGTGTTAAGGGAGCCAGTGGACGCCGCCCAGAGGAACTCAGCCCGGATATGTGAACGTCTGGGCATGTTGGGGGAGGTACCCCTTGGGCCCGAGTGGGAGCAGTGGCGGTCTGAGAAGGAGGAGGGGCGGCTCCGGGTACCGGGCAGCCAAGGGCGCCGGCGATGACGGGGCCGGCACCCTGCCGGGGCTCAGGGGTCCCGGACGCTCCTCCGTGCCGGGCCAATGGGCAGTCCCTCTGGACTTGCCCTATCGCCCGGCAGAGGTAGCACCGGGTCTCCCCCGTAGAGTAGTGCACCCGGTAATGGGCTCCCTGATAGGGGACCAGGAAAGACCCCTCGAGCGCCTCTCTGCCACGCGCCGCTGGCGGCAGTTGGAGCTGCACGTGCCGGCGGAACGAGAGGACGTGACGGAGGGCGGGGTCTTTGCAGCCCAGCGAGAGAGGGCTGATGATGGAGATTGGTTTCCCCAGGGTAGAAAGGGCAGGCAGCAGGGCGACATTGGGGAGGAAAGGAAGAATGGAGGTTAGGACCACACGGACACCTCCAGCGTGGAAAGGAAGAATGGAGGTTAGGACCACACGGACACCTCCAGGTCCTCCAGCGGCTCCAGGGGGACGAACACGCCCCCCACCGCCAGGCCCTTCTCCACCGCCTCCTGGGCAGCGGCCTCTGAGGCAAGGAAGAAGACAACCTTGCCATACATTTTGGAGGCCGCCACGATGGCCGTGGGCCCCACCACCCTCACCAACGCCCGGACCTAGGTCTCCACGTGGGGCGAGGCGGGCACCAGGCGGCAACGGACGCCGTGCTTCCTAGTCAAGGTGGGAAAGGGGCCCCGGCCACTATAGATGGAAGCAGAGGCGGTGGATGGACAAGATGACGTATCGGCAGGCAGGGGGGCCGCTGCCACCTGGGCATACGCCCTGGTGGCCGGGGGATGGGCACCCGCAAAGCTGTTGGAGGGAGCAGCGGGAAGGGACGCCGCGGCCAGTGGCAGGGCCGCGGCAGTGGGGGCAGCCCCTGCCATGGAGGGCCCAGTCGTCTTAGCAGGGCTCTTTCCTTTCTTTTTGCCCTGGCCTTTCCTGCCGGCTGGGGCGGCTCCCCCAGAATCGGAGGGGGCGAGGGACGTGGCAGCAGCGGAGGTCACCCCGTCGCCCGCCGCTGCCGCAGCGGGGGCGGTGGCAGGTGGTTTGGCAGCGACGGTTGAGGAAGAGGCTAAGGGGGCAGGCGGGGGAGGGGTGGCAGGGCCTACTTGGGGGGGCTCGCCCGCCGTGTTCCCCTCCATAATGAACAGGGAGGGAGGGAAAAACACACCGAAGAAAAATGGGGGGGGGGAGGGAAAGCAGGTCAACCGCTCCTCCCCAGGCAGGGGAGGAGGGCGCCGAAAGGGGAGGGGGGGGTTGGGGGGCTTTAGAGGCTTGGGGGGGGGGCAGTCACCGACACCGGCTCCTCTAGCTGCACTGGGGGAGGGAAGGTCACAATAACATCAGGGGGTGCAGTGATTAACCAAAACAGGGTGGGAGGCACAAGCGCATGGGAGGGGGCATGGGCACACGAGGGGAGGGGGTCAATCAGGGCAAGAGGGGCACGAAGGAAGGGGTGCAGCCAGGCTGGGAATGGGGCAGAGGAACCAAAGATCTAACTGTAGGGCTGGGGTGGGACAAGTGAACCAAACTGCAGAGGGAAAGGGGCGGGACAGGCAAACAAACCGAAGCTGGAGGTGGCAAAAGGCTACAGAGGGCAAATGGGGCAGGCAGCAAGGGGCAAAGCTGGAGGGCCTGGTGCAAAGGGGAAGGGGTCAGTCCAGGGTGTGGGGGGGTAGGTGCGCCCACGAGCGCTTGCACCAAAAGGCAACGTGCGAGCTGCCTGCTGCTGCAGGCCTAAATGATGGCAATAGGGCGCGACAGGCCAGGAGAGCAGCAGAGTCCCAGAGGCAGGAGCGGAGGCAGATGGTAAATGGCCTGTGGGGGTGGTGGAGGGGGCAACGGTGGTGGTGGGGGTTTGGGGGGGGACACAGATGGACCAGGGGGCAGGCTCCACGCCACACCCCCTGTGTCCCCACAGACACAGTCTAGACCCCCACCACTAGAGCACAGTTCGAAAATTACTCAGTCCTGAATGGCCCCCTCCACAGTGGTCTCCAGAGTCCTGTGCGCTCCCCCAACAGCCGATGGTCCACTCAACAACAGGACAAACGCAACAGCAGCAGCAGCAGCAGCTCCAGCAACCCCAGCAGCCAGGAGGAAGGACCCCGCACAGGTGGTAGCAACGATGGTGAAGGTGGGGTCCCGACTTCTCCCTCCAGAGGTGGTGGGGAGGGGGGGGGGGGCGGCCGGCAAGGCCCCCCCACCCCGCGCTCAGCAGCAGTGGCAGCAACAGCAGTCCAGGGAGGGAACACTCCAGCCAGCAGCAGCAGTCCAGGAAAAGGAAGGGAGAAGGTGCTCCAGCCAGCAGGGCAGCTGGAGAGGAGAAGGAAGGAGAGCTCCAGCCAGCAGGGCAGCCAGAGGACACTGAGCACTTGTGAAGGGTTATGAGGCATCCTGCTTTAGCTAGATAACACCGTGTGTCATAGCAGGCATTTCGGCCTTTCTTTGTTCTTGACGAAAACACTGGTGAAGCCATATTCCAAGAAAGCCTCATCAGATTTGCAAGCATGTTTCTTGCACTCTTGTTTTCTGTTCAGAACTGCATCGCTAGACTCTCTGCTGGAGGTTGAAGCAGATACTCTGCGTAAAAATGAGTCCATTGTGCCTCTTATCACAAATCAGAAAGAGGAATTCACTTGTAAGCAAGTGAGGCCAGGACTTAGGAAGACCCTGTGTGGTGATGGTAGGGCAGCGCAGAAACAGTGACTTACAATGGTTCTTTATTGCATGCCTGCAGGGTATTCAGGGTGGCATAAAAGAAGACATGGGCTCTGCCTTAAGGAGCTTACAAGCCGCTGCGATTCCCATCTCAGAAAAGGCTAGCACAGGCTACCAGCTCAAGCAGAGAGGATGCTATGTTAAGACCGCTGTCCACAGATAAGGATCTTCTGGATTCAAGTCTCTTGACTAGATGCCGGATGGTGCAAATGATAAAATAGCATCAGTACAGCCAACATGTCCTCACCTGCTCCACAAATGCCAGGCCCGGAGGCTGACATTTTACAAAATGGTGGTCTCCACCCAGCGTAACCTTGTGTACACCACTAGATCAAAATGGTGGCCTTCTGGCACGGCACTTGTGGTGAAGTTTTGGGCACGTTCTGGGGCAGACCCCATCACCTTGCAGGCCAAATCTGGCCTGTGGGGTCGCAGGTCCAATCTGCTAATGGTGCGACCCCCATTTGGGGTCATGACTCATAGTTTGGGAACTGCTGCTCTACTTGCTGGCCAAGTAAATTTTTAAGAGCCTGTTATTTACTGACAGTGATTGGAGTTTAGCTCAAGGGGTAGAAGGGCTGTAGTTTTGCTTTTGAAGGTCCTGAGTCCTTTCTCTATGAAGACTGTCTTTATATATGTAGCCAAAATTTGTTATATCTGTATATGTTTTCTGTGGGAAACCAATAAGTGAGGAAAGGAATTTAGTGAGCACTTCCATTGAAAGCTAAGTGTCACCTCAGTGTCCTTAAAAAGATTTCATCTCCTCAAACGAAGCTTGCCAGCAAACTGCAAAGGGACAAAATCCTGGGAAACTGTCAAAATTTGAGCCAGGGAATAACACAACTGTGCATATTCTATATATGTTGAAAAATTCTGCTGATAATAGGTGCGTAATAGTTTGTGTCTTGAAGCAACTTTATTATGGTCTATCTTCTATGGGAAAAATTATCCCAGGTTTATGGAGCAGCAGCTATGCAGTGCTTTTGATAACTGTAGCTGAGGTTCCTTCAGTGGAAATCAATGTCTGAAAGGCTGTCAGTATGAAACATGGTGGTCAGAGTGGCTTAAAATACAGCTGTCATTTCTGTGCTAGTGAGAAGTGGAGCTGCAGGAAAGTCAATATGCTCTGTAGTACTCGCTGTCATAAACTCAGAGAGAGCATCTTAGAAGGATGCAAATAAAGTCTGGAGTCAGGTATAGCTGCCATGTACAGTAGAACCTCTATTTCGTGAACTGATTGAAGAGCTTATAAAATTGAAACTCTCAAAATAAGAGTAGATATGGCACATAAATTAATGTATTAATCGGTCATTGATGGTTTACGTAACGAATAGTAACAAATGTATAGTGTGCTTGACTTTTATTAGTTTGGGAGTACTGCATCTCTTTTTTTTGTCACCAAATTTCTCAGTCCTTTCAAACCTTTACAGGCGCTTGAATGTTGACTGAAGGATTGAAGTTATATTTGGCAGCAGAATGACAACTTCAGCAGCAAAAAAATTGTTCCTATAACAGGTCGTACATAAGATCATAAAAATCGGGATTCTACTGTATTGTGTTCAAGTCATCCTATAGTTCAGTTTCCTGCATCCATTATTGAAACTTCTGCTTCTCAGTACATCAGATGGACATACTAGTTAACTCTGTTTAACAACATGTTTTGAAACATCAGTATAAAAAAGAAACTCTGGCAAAACCTTTGAGTCATTAAAACAGTTGTAATTTGTGTGATTAAATGTTATCAACTAGTTTTTATATATTTTGTTCAGAAACAGTGTTAAGGAAAATATACTCATTGCAGTGATTTTACAATTCTAAATTTTTAGAGTGTGAAAATGTTCAACCTGCTAAAAGGATAACTTTTAACCTCAGTCCAAAATCAAGCATATGGACAAAAGAATAAGCAAAACTCTGTCTCTAGTTTTGACAATAACCTTACTACTTTAGTTTAATAATTCTTATTGCATACAATAGGGAATTCGCTGTCTAACTTGCACAGAAAGTAACAGCTATGGTCAATTTGGAAAACAGTCACTTTATTATATTATGCAAAACGTGTGTGATGTATATTGCTTCCTCTGCTCTCCAGTATGTTTTTTTAAACCGATTTAGTTAAACTGGTGGAAAGCCCTATGTGCACGCATTCAAAATTGATTTGAACCTGTCTTATGTCAATTTAGCTTAAGCTGATAAGTAATCATCTTAGGATAAAGTGAACCCCACATAGGGGTTTAATTCAATCAGGTTTGAAACCCCTTTTAGTTAAACCAGTGCAACTTTGTGTAGACAAGGCCTAACAGCAGAAAATGATTCAGAAGGGGCTGTTCCTCCAGCCAAGGCTGCCAGAGGGCATAATGTTCTCCCATCCTGCTCTCCACTTCCTTGTCCCTCCCCAGCCCTGGAACATCCTTTTTCTCGGGTGGGGGTCCAAGTGGAGCCGGAGTAGAGCTGGCTTGCTAGGCCAATCCTCAGATGCTGCCTTAAAGTAACTTTAAGGTCCACTGTGCCCCACTCGAGGGACTGAGGATCTGGCCCTGTCTGATGTGTCTGTGTGTGTGTATATAGGTATACGGGTGTATATAGAGAGTGAGAATGCTTGTGTGTAGTGCTCATTAATTTTGTAGTTACACATTTTGTGGGATAATTCTAAAAATCAAAGGCCAAGTTCAGTGTGCAGTAAGCAAGTGCAATTTCCATGAAACTCTCTGGGACAAATTTAGCAGTGGCATGAATCGTGGTGTTACGCATGTGTTGTGAGGTAGTCAGGAAATGGGTGTTAAAGATAAAAGAGAATACTTGGCACTGAGTTAGCTTTCAGTGTACAATGAATGTAGGTCATATACCAATCTTGTAAAGGGAGTTTGCTTTATCATACAATGAATACCTGACCAGTCCAATTAATACAGCTTTACTATTTACACCCATTTTCTAGCTAAATTATAGTCAACATCTAACTTTTTAAGTCACTGTTCAGTCTCTCCCCTTAGGACCTCTTGTAGCATATCGTTAGTAGTTTTTGATAAATCCTTAGCATGCCGCCTTTTTCCAGTTGGGTCATGCTAAGTGCCAGTGTAAGTGAACTGAAGTGCCCCATTCATTTAGCAAGAAGATGTTAAGATAGAACTGTGTGTTTTTTCATGAGTAATAGTTTAATGCTTGTTATGTGATCAGAATAAAACTTGGTACATTTTGTGATAATCTACAGAAGTATTCTGTCTGCTTGTGTTTGTAGGCTTGATTATCTCTGCCACAGTAAGAAGTTAAGGGATGTCGTTCAGAGAGGTCTGTTGCCCTCTGCAGAAATGATCACAGTCTTGAGTCAGGAATTTGGGATTCCCCTAACTAAGGAGGATTTGTTTATTCAAAGACCTCCCCTGCCTTCAGTCTCCCCATTTGCTTTGCAAAAATCCAGAAAAGTTATCATAAAACAAGGAGCAATGCATTCTTTACTGGATAACCACAATGAAAAGTACATTCAGTGTAAAAAGGAAATGGAAGACAAAATGCAGCATTACAAAGACCACATCCAGGTGAGTTATGTGGGATGTAGAACTATCGTACTTGAAGCAATACTAATAGTCACAATAATGCATCACCTTAATTCCCCCTACCCCCTCCAGAACTATAGTCTTTTAGAGTTGGAAACATTTAATAAAGCCATCCATGGACAAGATCAGCAGTATTTTATCTACTGCACAAGGTGTATTGCAGAATTGACTGCTCGTCAGGGGGGAAAAAAGCATAGTGGTTACAGATGAAGAATAGTGGTTACAGATGAAGAGAGCATACATGAAAGCAAAGAGGGAGGTGGGTTAACTATTTAATAGCGTTCTTATTCTAGCTTGGGCTGGTCCCTTCGCTTCCTTGCCTTTTTCTCTCCTACAAGCACTCCGCCCTTTCATGTTGTTTCTTGTTCATGCCTCAGCTTCTAATCCAGGCTTCAGGTGCCCTACCATGCACAAATGATGTAAAATTTACTACCTCCTCTTGCCCTTAGTGGAGGAGGAGACGCAGGTGCTTTGTGCCAACCAGCTGTTTTTAGCTAGCAGTTGAAATGATACTCACTGCCACCTGAGAATAGCTGAAAGGCACAGACAGTGAAGCACAGAGCCCCACGCAAGTAGTTAGGGAAGGGATGTAGAACTTCTGGCTCTTGTTGCCATGGTGGGAAGCAGCCCCTCTCCATATACTGCCTGAGAAGAAAGCAGGCTGGGCCTAATGCCATATCTACACTACAAAATTATGTCAACCTAAGTTCTGTTGGCATACAGCCACTGCAGTTATAAAATCACTTGTGTGTGTGTGCGCTCTTAGCTCCTTGTGTCGGTGGTGTGCATCCTCACCAGGAGCATTTGTACCGATTGTATTGTCAGTGAGGGGCATTGTGAGATGGCTTCTGAAAGCCAGTAACTGTCGATGTAAGCAATGCAGTGGCTACACTGACACTGTGTCGACCTAATTACATCGACCGTGACTCTGCACCACTTGAGGAGGTGGTGTTATTAAATCGGTATAGAGAGGCACTTCGTCAGCAGGAGCCAAATTTAAGTGAAGACACTTCCACAGCTAGGTCAATGCAAGGCAGTTTATGTCAACCTAACCCTGTAACGTAGAGCAGGCCCAAGAGTGTTCCCAACCATCTTTGATGTCATCCGGAGAAGCTTTCGTGGGAGATCTGAGAGGCTGAGGTCATGTTATTAAGAACACATTTATTTGAGGACTAATAAGCATCCTTTGTTTGTGAGGCATTATTTTGAATGTGTATTTCCTGTGTGTATTTTAATATAAAAAAAGTTTTCCTTGGCATGTGTGTAAAGTTCCATTCCTGTTTCCCAATACCCTGCTTTGTGAGTACTCGTGCTGTCGATGTTACAATAAGTTGGACACTTTAGTGTTGTTTATACTGAGTCTGTTGTTGATAAAGGGGCAGTTGTGGGAGGCCCGGAGGGAAGCAGTCTCATGTAAGCATCCTGGTTACATGCTGCTGTAACATCACTGGGTTTGTCTACACTGCAGGGGAGAGCATCCCTCCCAGCCTGGCTAGACAGAATTGTGCTAAAAATAGCAGAGTGGATGTTGCAGGACTGGTGGGGGTTTGGGCCTAGCTACCTGAGCTCAGAAGCATTTGACCCTGGGTCGAGCTAGCGTAAGTCTGTCTAGCCGGGCTGGGAGGCACAGTCCCAGCTGCAGAGTGGACATACCCATAGAAGGATCAGGGAGCCTAGCCCTGAGTACTATGTACAAATGAAAAAAGGGGTTATTTTATTATCTGTGTAAAATATGCAACTTTCCCCATAGAGGTACATAACCAGTTCCCATTCTGTAGTTTTTGGGTCCGCAGTGGAGAAGTCTGACAGAAAGGTCTGCTATAGAAAAACAGGAACGTTCCTTCTTATTTGTAGGCTAATGTCGACTTTCAACCTTTCTGACAAAACAAACATTTTGCAGCCAAATACCTATAACATGTTAGGATTTCTTTCTAAGTCAACAGAGGATGGTAAGTCATGTAAACACAATCTATGTTCATTTGTGCTAGCACCTGAGGGGCACATTATTTCCTCAAAGGCCACAAAGGGTCCCAGTATGGCTATCTCAAATCAATGAAAAGAGCATGAGGGTATATTTATACCATGCCAGCAAGGCTGTTTGCAAAGGGACATGAGGTAGGAACTTCTTGCTTTTGGTGTTAACATAGAAGATTTGTAGAAATAAAATAATGCGTTGATGGGTTTTATTTCCCTTGGCATCACATGCGCACACACGGCCAAGCAAACGTCACCCCAGCAGCACCACTGCTTAGACCCATGTGTATGAGGTCTTGTGCTGTGGGCTCTCACCTCTGAGGAACTGCCGGGACCCTGCAGAGTGCCTTCTGCACAAGCAGACTGAGTGACTAGCACCCTAGTCATCAGAAAAGATGACGTCTCAAGGTCTATTAAGGTGCCCCCTTTTGGGGCGATGGCCAATGGAGGAAGCTCTGTTGGCGTATCTGGAAGCACAGTTATTTTATCATGAGGGTTAAACTTCGTTACACTAAACTGCTGTGTAATTTTTCTGTTCAGACTAACATTGATGCCGTGTACCTACTTAGTAGGAAGGTGAAAAAGCCAAAGTTCAGAGCCATCAGGAGTTCTCCTGCTGACGGCAAGTCGGTCTACAACTACAGTTCTCAGAATCTGAATTCTGCAGAATGGGCAAAGATGCAACTTCGTAAAGAGCTGGCAAAGGTAAGATTGAGACACAGCATGTGTATAGTGGAATGTTTCATTGTGTGTGACTGAGTAGACTTGGCTTACCAAACCCAATCCTGAGACAGAAATGGGGCTTCAAATAGATTTACATTAGTGCCCTTCGTATTAAAACAGTGGTTCCTAACCTTTTTACTAAGGCGACCCTCCAACTGCATTTTGTCTTTTTTTGGGGACTCACGGTTATGTATTCTCTCTCTCTCAGACATCATGTAAAGTGGGGTGGGGTGGCCCTTTATCCCCATTTCCAGCCCAGCCCCCTCTTGCTCTCTGGCTCCGCCCTGTCCCCTTAAGTGGACAGAGAATTCCAGTAGGGCTCCTGCTACACCCCTGTAAGTGAGAGTGGAAGACTACAATGAAACAAAGCACAAAACAGCCCTCCGGTCTGTCTCCGTCCTTGGAGAGAACTAGCCTCTCAAAGATCCTTTTATGGCTAGGGGGTCTTGCTGAAACAGACACCAAACACCCCACAGATTCTCCTCCTGGCAAAGGAACCAAACAATCCCAGTCTTCCCCTGCATCAAGGTGAGGTGATGCCCCCTTCTGCAGCACCAGCTGGCCCCTTTCTCTTTGCAGTTGGGCCGCATTCGCTACCAGGCTGATGACTGTTCGCGTGCTGGCTCTGGCCGCTTCCTCTGTGCTGCTGCTGGCTGCATCCCACTCATCATGCTGCTCCCTGCTGCCCTGGCCCAGCTGAAGTGAGAGCATAGAGTGGAGTGTTTCCAGGGCATGTGTGGGGTGGGGTGGGGTATCATGGGGGCAGTGACAGGCAGCCCACCTAGACCCTTCCTGTGACCCACTGATGGGTTGGGACCCAGACTCTGTTCAAAGGTGGGATGGGAGCATAGAATTGTATTAAATTCTGAGAGACACACTCCATCAATATTACTAATTTTTGTAAAATGTTGCTCTCACACCAATTAATCTCACTGAAATCAATGAAGTTCCACAGGTTTATAACTGAGAAGAGAACCTGAGCTACCATAAATATATTCATGCATTTTATATCTAATGTAAGGTAGTTTGAAAAGATGTTTCACTTAACTCTACATCCTTTAACACGTGTGTAATGTAATCAAATATTTGTGTATGTGTGAATAATATATATAAAAGCCTATTTAACACCATGTTCACCACCACTTAACTCCTTGGCACTAGCTGAATATATCCCCATGCAGTAGAATTTATGCTAGTATTGTCCTGATTATGCAGCAGTCGTTAACGTTCACTATCATAGGCAAAACAGAATTCCTGGTTCAGTAGGAAGTAAAGTACTGTAATAATATTTTATATGTCTATGGCGCTTTTCATATGGAGACGCTTTACAAATTACATAGATACTGCAGCAACCTCTGAGGTTGTGGGGGGGGGGCACTGCACAGTTGTGGGGTGAGGTGATACTTTACACTGGGGCATTGGGTCAAAAGTACTTCTTTAAGCTAAATAAATACATCATGTTTAATGAATTCTCTTTATCATCCACAGAAGACTATGGTCTTATGTGTAAATCCACAAAGTTGTCTGCATTAACTTATTTTTTCATGGATTTTTTAGGTCAGAAGTGACCATTGTGATTGTCTAATCTGATCTTCTGCATAACGCAGACCAGAGGACCTCACCCAATAATTTCTGTATCGAGTCCATAATTTCTGTATGAGCTGTAGTGTATCTGTGAGAAAGAGATCAGGTCTTGACTTAAAGACTTCAAATTACTGTCTTAATTTGGGGATGTAGGACTGAGTCAGATCTGCCTCTAGGAAGGCACCTCCACTTTATGGATCTTAGGAGGTCCCCTCTCGCCTGATGCAAGCTTCTTGGATCATTCCGCACAGCTCAGATGGGATTTAATAAACGCTCAATGTTGATTTAACTCTGCTCCCATTGATGTCAGTGGGAGTTTTACTGTTGACTTGGGGCAGAGTTAAAGCCAATGCTGAACACCTTTGAAAATTCACACCCTCCAGCAGCTTTGAAAGTCCCACAAAAGATCATCTGCACCATCTTACAGCACACATGTCAATAGGTGATGTTTAGGAAGCTGAAGTTCCTCGTGTGTGGATTTCCTGAACTCCATAAAAATCAAACATACATACTTTGGGTTTCTAAGGTTTCTCATAGGTGCATAAACTGCTTTTAATAACTCCATAAATAATACCCTTTAAACCCTTCAAGATTACCAAAGGCAGCAGGCCTCATCATGACCAACAAATTAAGGGCCTGCTCCAGTTTCCACGGAAGTCAGTGGGAAGACTCTTGCTGACTTCAATGGGTGTTGGATCATGCCTTAAATAAATGTGCATTAATGTCTTCCAAATTTCAGGCCTCTTTTGCCTCAGTCTTTCCAGAAAAATTCTATCTTGACATGAAATCTTGTCTATGGAATTAGAGTGGATTGATGGTGTTTTGTTAAAGTTTGTTGGGGTTTATCAAAAGTGGGTTTACAATGGAAGCCTAACTTTAATCTTAACAATGGAGAGACCAACATCTCTAGTATGATATGGGACAAATCCTCAAGTGGTGTAAACCAGAGTAGCCATATTGAAACCAATTGAGCTATGCCAGTTTACACCAGCTGAGGATCTGGAGATGCATATAAATAAATATAAGGAACTAATGCATCAGATCTTTCTAATGATTCCACAATTTTTACTTGCATTATCTTTAAATCCACAGCTAGGATAGGGATGCAAAATAAGATTCAAAAATAATTTTTTGAAGTACTTAATCAGGTTTTTTCAGACTGTCTGACTTGATTAATCTCTGGTTATTTTTAGATGTAAGTAGAAAGGACACAATAGATGTTGATGTTACTTTATACTTTCCAGGGCTGTGGTGATCTCCAGTAGAGGAGAACTCATGTTAACATAAAACATTTGTCATCCTAGAAACCAGAGAGGAGATTCGCTTATTGCCACGAATACCTGTCAGCCATGTTTGATCCTGTGGATTTGGACACTGTCCGGAAAGAATCTATTGCAAAATCCAAGAATTTGTGGGTATCGCCAAGTGGGTTTGTATGTCCTGGATTTAAGAGCTGCATTGAATCCAATCTGCACCCTCGGATGCCTGATGAGACACGTTTGAAGGAGTTAACTGAGGTAATCTAGAAACTTAAAGTAGTAAACCCCAGAAAGTTGTTTTCTAGTATCAAACTTATAGTAACAAGGACAGGAGGCTCAGAAAAGGGAAGATTGTGTTACAGGTTTTGAGGGTTTTTTATGGAGAGGGCTCAGCCCAGCCTCTACTTCTGTGTAGTTACGGTGCACGAACACCTGCATGCACAATTAAGATTCTGTCACTTGCATGCACTTTCCTCCCGTTTGTCTAAATGGGTTTGCACATGAAACTTGTCATCTGTGCATGCAGACGTTAGTGTGACTGCAAAGTTGCACATGTACCAGTGTAAGCTCGGGTCTGAAAATCATAGTATGCTAGCCCAATGTAGGCAGGGCTGGTGCCATTACTCACGTGCTCTCAGTTTAATTGTACTCTGACCTATGCATCTCCCATTGCTCTGAGTTCAATTAATTTTTGATCTGTCTCTCTCACTATGAGTTTGCAAGCCTTGGTTCCTTGTTCTGCTCTAGAGTTCCTCCAGCCTCTATGAAGATGTAGAACACTGTGTAAATACAGCTTGAGGTTAGAGGGAAAATGCTTTTATTCCCCCAACGTGACACCAATGTTGTTAACATACTGCAGTTCTGTTGGTTGAAACGTCTGAGCCTATATCTTGAGTCTTGTTTAAAACCAGATACAGAGTGGTCCTGTATCTACTCTTCACCTGGCCAAATTCATTTCTCTGTGAACTGCAGAAGTTATTTCATTAGAAATACAATATATATAAAATATAGACAACTAGCTAAAATGTATGGATGTGTCTGTGTGCTTGTACATTTTTTCAAAGGGCTGGGTTTCATATCAGAATGGTGATGTATTTGTTAATTAAATTAGATAAACCATCAGTAGTCCATAGAGTGTGACACACTCTCCTTTTAAAAGTGTAGCCAAACAAAACTAAAACTCCTTTTATCCAATGTGAGCAAATAGCTGCCTGCTAAGAAATTATTTTGGAGAAAAATTATTAGCTGTTAAAGTTGCTAAATGTAAAAAGTCCCAGGTGTTTCCTTTACCATATAGCTCTGTGTGGCTTTCTTTTTTCTCTCTCATTTGGTGTTTCCATTTATTATTGTAACTTGTATGACCGTACTGTTTAGGAGACCTAGTCATGGACCAGGACCCTATTCTGTTCTTTCTTTTTAACCTTTACCATCCTCTGTGTCTTTCAGCTTCTGTATATTTTCTCTTTCTCTGCCATTTTGCTTTTTTCTACATTTATCTTTTGCCTGTTTCCCTTCCCTGCCATTTATTTCTCTTTTTTCCCCTTTCTCCCCCTCTATGCCTGTTCATTCCTATTCCTCTGATCTTGCCCCCTCTTTCCATATTCTTTGCTGCTCTTCATAGTTTCACTTTCCCCTTTCCTTAGCATTTTACTGGACTGTCAACAAGACCAGTTCATTCATCCCTGTTCTGAACAGTCTTACCCAGCCTGCAGCACTGTATATATGAAGTGAGCATGCAGTCAAATAAAATGCATGCGCATTATTTGGGTTTGGTGGGATGGGAAGAAAGGGAATAGAAGGGGATTTTCATGTAGGGTCGTTGGGTCCTAACAAATTAATTGAACACACCAAGTGTGGAACAAAGTTAATGCCGATTTTAAGTTTTCATCTGCATTACAATGCTTCTGAAATAAAACCGGTAATATGAGCACCATGTGTTCTGCTGATCTGCACTGGTGGAGAATGTGCCTTCTCATGGAGGCGCAAAGAAGTGCCACTTATTAGGGGCAACAGCAGCCATCCAATACAATGCAGCTGTCAGTGCCTCTTACTGAAGAGATTAAATAAACAGCAAGGCAGCTGACCAGCATGGAACAAAAACTGCCAAGCTGAAAGAAAGCTCCTAATGCAGAAGCAGCAGCTGATGGGCCCAAGAACCAGTGAACCAAAAGGAAGGGGAGAAGAGCACAATGCTCGATGTGGGAGCAAGAGTCACCTGGGACATTGTATTGCCCTTACTGCTGGGATGAAGAGGAGAAGGCAGCTGAGCAGCCCAGCATAAGTGACGCTAACCCCAGCATGACAGTGGCAACAGAAAGAAAAGGGGAAGCCAGTTCACCATACTCAAATAGCAGCCGCTTAGGGCACAACATGTATCTCAGTATTGAGTCACGCTGATGGATAGTGGCTTGCTGAATTTATTATTCATGTCTCCTGAAAAGTAGAGTGAAGATGTAAAGCCAGTAGAATCCACTTCGAGAGAGCCTGGTTTTGGTATGGTGCTACTTCCACCACTTATTGTGGATTGAGCCCTTTGTTTTTTTTCTTCTCAAAAGCTGAATTTAACCAGGGCACCTTGGAATGTCATCTTCAGGGAAGCTAAACCATCTGGCTTCCTAAAAGCTTTAATTCTGTTTCTTGCGCTCACTCGAATGTCATCTTGTTCCAGAGCACAGATGAAACTGTACGAATAGGAATTTTCTCAACTTGCAGCTTAGAAAAGAGCTCTCTCTTGGAGGAATACAACTCACATTTCAGCCAGGGGAATTAAAAAAAAGACAGTATCTGGATTTATTTACAAAAATTGGACTCAGTCTTGCCTCTGAATGAGCCATCCCTGAGGATGTTACAGTTTCAAGAGAGCTAGGATAATGAATACTTCCTCCAGACAGTCTTCCTCTCACCTGCTTCCTCAGCATGTCTGAGCTCAGGGCAAGATTTTGAAGAGTGCTCTGCACTTACAATTGGAGGCAAATTTTCAAAAAAGCTCAGCTCTCATTAAGCTGTTAAACAAAGTGGCCAGGTTTTCAAAGTGCTCAGCACCCAACAGCTTCCACTGGGACCTGTCCTTTTTCTACCAGCATCTGATGTAAATTAGATGTCTACATTTTCTGGATCAACTGAGGTCTTTCTTCCCCTGTGTGCTATGGTGAGTATTATCCAGCAAGCCAAGTACTCCAGCACCAGAGCAGCCTCTTGCTGCTTGTCCTTGAGCTGTCTCTAGGACTCTCCTTTACTTTTCTTTAGACCTGAGGAACTCTTTGAAATGCTGCTTAATGATGCCTGAGATACCATCAAGCCCGATACAACATTGCTTTGCTTCAATCAGACAACAGTATAGTTGTGTTGGGATTTCACTGGTAAATAATCTCCCCTGTACCATATGTAACTATCAGTCCTTTTATGTTCTCATTGGTCAGTGCTTTGTTTTGCTCTGTCCATATAATAGTTTCCCCCTTCAAAGTGCTTCACAGATGTTACTAACGTTAATTAAGAATGCACAGTGTCACTGCACTTCAGCTGGAGTTGACAAGAGAGCTGATCCACCTTTAAACACTTTCATCTTGATACTAAAAATACTTACATTCATAGTAAGCTCAAATTTCCTGCAAAATTGTGTTTTCCCAAGAAATCAGCTTTTTTTAATCAAAGGAAAAAGAAATCCAGTCTCTCTCCCACTCCCATCCACTTACAGCTCTGTGTAGAGCTGCACACATCAAGCTAACAGCCAGCAAATTGATTTTTCTCCACATATAGTGGGGAAGGTGGAATAGTTGCTGCTACACTGAGCGTTTTTGTCCCATGTTTCAGCCCAAAACAACAGAATTTTGTCATTGAAATGCTGACGATGTGAAATACCTCCAGGCTTTTAGAAAATCCACTCATGTGTCAAACATCAGAGAAGTGTCTCTTCAGAAACAAGGTGAGCTGAGTCTACTGCACTCTGCTTGAGGGGAGGAAACCAACCCATCCTCCACATCCTTGAGCCTTCCCTTCATGATCATTTCACCTGTGGAAATGCCAGCTTTTGGGTCACGTCCCTCTGTTCAGCAATGCAATCCCAGTCGTCTTGCCACATCATTAGCGAGCGCTATTACATGCCTTATTCAGGATCCACTGCCTCCTTAGCAATTAAAATTGCTTTCCCAGCTAAAGTAAATCCCTCTCCCTTTCCCTGCCTGGAGCTCCATTGCTGTCCTTGGGAGGTAAAGTGGTAGATTGGGGCGGGAGGGGGATGGTTTACCATGTCAAAGTTCACCTTCTAGAAAAGAAATGGAACACTTTACCCTCTAAACATCCCTGTAACCGGCCAGTCAAGCAGGAAAGGATTCTGAATGCCATTGTAGCATGTGCTGCTGCAAAACAAAAAAGTGATGCAGAGAGTGCCCTGCCCAAGTTAAGCGGCCAGCAAGTGCAAGAGGTCTTCCCAAGTCCAAAGCAAAGGTGTAGCACTTTTCAGTCATGGAGAGGAAGAGAAAGCCCTTTCCCCACCTTGGTTTCCCTCTCTGCTCCAGCCCTCTGACTAGAACTCCATCTTGATTGTCGCTGCCACACTCTGCCCCCATCTTCTAAAAGCATGTCACTTTGAAGAGTGCCCTGGAGCCACTATTTCACTCTGCACTCCCAGCCTACCCCTTCTACCTTTCAGCTTTCGGTCTGGGGTCCTTCCTGTGATGAGAGGGGAGAGATGAACCTGCCAATTTTTGGACTCGGGTCTATACATTCCTAGTCCCATTTTTACATGAGATTGAGGCAAAGACATAGAGTGATTTGCTGTAAGTCACGGACGGCGTTCCTGTCAGATCATGGTGTCCCTCTGCTCAGACTGCTAGATCCCACCCCTCTGCTAGGTTATCACATCTGAATAAAGTGACAAGCTCATTCTTTTAACATTACAGGGGATGAGATGACACAAATTTGTAATTAGACTATTCCTGGCGAGCTGTGTGGAAAACGTTACTCAGTGCGGGGGTGGGTGTTAGGGAACTGCTACTGGCAGTATTCCATTACACACTAGAATTTTAGTAACTCGCCTATAAAATACATTTTTCCTCCATGAATCAAAAATTGTAACTTGAAAGGCAACCCACAGAGAAACAATAGAGTCTCCTTTGTATTTACATATGGTACTTTACAAACTATTACCCTAGTAATGTGACCTAATCCTTGTCCTTCCTGGAAAGATTTCCGAAGTACTTTTGTGACTGCTTGCTGTGGCCAGCAATATGACTGCATAAAGAGATGCAACTTTCATTTAGAAATGGCAGGAGAACCTTCTGTTTGCTAATATTTTGGAGCCAGTGCTGAGTCGTGACAGATGGAGTTGGGACCAGCGTCGTATAGATTTTGATCTTTACAAGAAGCCACCTGTTTACCTCCCAGCATCAGCTCCTGCTACTCATCGGGCAGGTAACTGGTCCATTTTCAATATCTAACCACCCCATTTTTTTTCAACTTGAGTTCTAACATACACTTATGAGGATTGTTTTCAGTTGCTCTGGTCTTGAAATTATGCCTCTCTCTGTAAAAGTGCATGTGTAACTAACTTCCAGTGTGGTGTAGCCTGACTAATAAGTTGGAATTCTGCAGTAAAATTGTAGGGCAACTCCTGCAAAGGGCTTTGGACATAATGAGACCAGTCCGGTTCTGCTGCCAAGGCATGAGGTGAGGGTGCTGAGATCCTGCCCGGGGTACTGCAGTCACTGTGCCCATGGGCCTGTGATCTGCAGTGGCTCTTTGCATGTGGCACACAAGGAGTTTGGGGGATGGGATGAGGGAGAAACAGGCAGGGCTTGTGCATTCACAATTGTGCAGGTCCACTAGCCTTGTGCTGCAGCAGCAGTGGACTGTGTCTGTGACCGGTCCATATCCTGAGGAGGGCGGATTATTTTTGTTGCAGCTCCCCAATTGAGCACTTGGTTACTTGGCTAAGGAGCTGGCCTAGCATAGCTAGTGCATTGGTGTTAAATGCATCTGGGGATTGGGTTGTGGCTTGAACACTGGTAGCTGGTCCTGCTGCAGATGCCAGGGCCTGTGATTTAAGTCTAGGCATTAAAAGACCTGCCCATCTGATGATTTTGGGCAGGGCCGGCTCCAGGCACCAAGCAAGCAGGTGCTTGGGGCGGCCAAGGGGAAGGGGTGGCACGTCGGGCTCTTCGGCGGCAATACGGCGGAGGGGCCCTGTCCCTCTTGGAGGGAAGGACCTGCTGCTGAATTGCCGCTGAAGATCGCGATCGCATTTTTTTTCCCTCGCCACTTGGGGCAGCAAAAACCATAGAGCCGGCCCTGATTTTGGGATACCACACCTTGCTCTGGGATACAGCTCTGAAGGGGTCTGGTAGGGAGTTAACTGCTGTTAATGCAGGTCTCCTATGTATATGGATTTCTGTATCTAACCTGTTAAAAGTGCAGTGAGACACTCCAGCAAGTGTATAGCTTGCAAACATGTAGTGAGGCATTGTTAGTCCAAGGTTTTGCTTTAGGCTAATAGGTATCAGATCGTAGCTGCTGCACCACTTTCATAATGTGGAACACTGTTATTGCCTCCTGTGCCCGGCAGTTCTTGGCCTTAGTTCCTGAACTTGAGGGTCTGCCTTTGGACAAAGATGATACAGCAGAGCGGTGGGGCTCTTTCAAGGCTTATTTCTCTATAAAATGGCTCTATTGAGTGGCTGACCTTTTTATTTTTAGTGAATGGTGACAATTGTTTTTGTTACTCAGGCAAAGGTCAGGCAGCCAGCCACCTCTCAGACCAAAACTAATGCCAGATAGAGAAGCCAGAGGAGGTGCCCATAGAGATCCAGTTAAATCTTTTGACTCCAACACCAGACTACGTGACTCACTCTACACACTGCTTCCGCCACTAGCTAACTGGAAACAGAGAGGATTGGAGGCTTAAATTTGTAACTTCTTGGCCAAATTCAATACGTGGCATTATATTCTCCCCCAGGTGCATCATGAACTCCACTGACACAAATACACACTGAGCAGAAAGTTTTCTTAATGTTTGGTTTTGATAAACTGTTTTGAAACATGGAATTACACTTGGATGTTTGTTTCTGTATTTTCCACTTACACCATAGAAATAATTAAGACTGATTAAACAAGTGTTTAAGCAAGTTCTACTGTCATTTTATTTTTCTTTTCAGTGGACACTTGGCTACATGAAGAGAATGGTCAGCTTCAGAAAACTATATTTGATGACACCAAGCTGAAAGTTTACAGGTGCTCCACAGCAGCCGAGCTAACCCCACGTGGCCCAAAAGCCAGTGCCCAGCTAGACAAACTACAGGGACTTCTCAAAGATGAACCAGAGAAATTCTCACTTAAGAGACCAGCCATGATCCTGCGGGTAATGTGCATTTCTCTGGGATCCTAAAGGTTGGGGTTCCCCTGGAAACAGCACCTATGAGTGCCATGCTGATAGACAGTCTGCAGCATTTTAAAACAATTTCCATATTTAGCTGATCAAGATATTTTGTTGACATAGATTATAATTTAAATAGTCATTGCTAGCTTTGAGGCATATGGCCCCGCTTAGCTCAGCCTTACCCAACTCTCAGAATAATTTACCAGCCAGCAAAATGTTGTTAAACTTTAGTTACCCTGGGGGAGAAGGTGAATATGATTTTGGCCAGCTGGCTTAACAGCACCAAGATAAATTGTAATATTCTCTGCAGGGCCCAAACCACTTCTATCAACTAAACACCAACTCTCCCACCATATACTCTCCTATGGGCTTTCTTAACATTGTAGTGCAAGCTGACTGAAGAAACCACACAGACACTCCCAGCCCTGTAAGATTCAGGGATTTGCATTAGTTGATATGAAAAGCTATATGGACAGCCTGCAGCAAATTAGTCTCTTGTTGGATGAATCAGACGGACAGTTAGTGACTACATAGAAATGACTGACCCAAACAATGAGTAAACTTTAAAACTCAAAGTGGAGCTTCCCTTCGGTTACAAATACTTTGGAGAGAAAAAAACCCAAAACCACAGGAACCTTCAAGATTGTTTATTACAAAGCAAAGTTAAAGCAAACATCCGCCACATCCCCAACATCCCTTTTTGATGTCAGACTGTTTTGTTGCAAGACCTTTGTTTTGGAGGAACGCACAGCAGCATGCCCTCAGACCCTTTTTCTTTTCCCAGTTCACACCCTCAACTTCAACCCAAAGTCTAAGTTGCTGTAAAATGCTTGTCTTTCCCTTTCCAAAGAAAATGCAGTAATAATGATAAAAAGTCACTCTTTTCTGCCTGTTTTCATATAGCCTTTTTTAATGGGTGAGCTTGAACTTAGTTTCTTTAGCTGCATATTTTCTCCTTAGAGCCTTACCTGAGCTCACATCTCTCTGCTCCCCAGCTAAGTCCCTAATTCAACTTGTAGTTTCCACCACTTTCTTTTCTGGACCTTCCTCTTTTTGATTCTGTTGCCTTAGGCTGTGTCTTAGCCAGGCCAGTTGTGTATTTTTTAAAAGTTTGCATTGCAGCAGCCGCGAGGCCATTTGCTAAGTGCGTGCCCAGGACTCTTCCCTTCTAAGCACGGTCCTCGTTCTCATTGTCTTGCTGGGTAGGATTCCTGCCGCCTTGAAGTGTTTTCGCATCATCTTTTGAGGTCTGGGTGCTGCCACTAGAATACTAGAGCTCAGGTGCTCACTGCCTCATCATGAACCCATTATAGTCACTGACACAGAGGAGGTAACTGATACAATATGCACTCTAATTTTCAGGCATTCCTTCCGTTCTCTAAAGTGTGTTAGCTTTACTGAGCTACTTTACAGATTCTCTGTGTGATTGTTAATGTGGCATGCATTTTTTCTGCCCACGCAACAAAAGGTTACATGGGTTTAGACAGCAAAGAGTAGTGACAAAAACCTTGTAAATAAGACCGTTGTGCATTTGAATCCTGATGATGCACGAGACTTTGCTGCAGTAAAATGAAAATACAACAGACTCGTGACACCCAAATGCTCAGTAACTGCGCTTTCCGGATCTTGCAGCCAGCTTGTTCATAAGACAAAATAATTTAGGCCCAGGCTTGTGAACCACAAGGCCAGACTACTTCCTTCTCCTACCTTTTTTTAAAACTCTTGAACCTGAGCAATTATAGCAATGTTAGCCAGAAACCAGCACATAAAGCTCCCTAACACACAAAGCTCTCCGTGCACAGAGAGTGCTCATCTTATCAGTATGGAATGACTAACAAACAGCTTTTTCCCCATACACTTCAGTAGTTGCTGACAGCTTATTTCAAACTGTGTTTGGGTGCCTCAACTCTTTTATATACTTGGAAAACAGTGTAGGAAGAAACAGATGTTTCCTTTACTTCTACTGAAGTCATCCTTAGCATGAAAACCTGCTTTTCTGGGCTCAAATGTTGGCCCCAGGATTTACTTTACTAGCACGTGCTCATGTTGTTAAACATAAATGTTTGTTTATAGCATTGGTAATCAATAAGCAAAAGTAGTACTGCCTAGGCTGAAACCTGTTTCTGCTTAATTTTGTTGTACTGTCCTAGCCTATCCCAGCACTGTCCGTGTTGCAGCATATACCTGCCTGTGGCAGTTACCGAGACCTGACCAGAAAGAGGAGCACCACCAATGGATTTGTTCCAGGTCTTGAAGACCAGCACAGCTTGAAGTGGAATTGGAATATAGTCCCCTGCCATGACATGGAACACAGAAAGTTTGAAAAGCTGAAAGGAGCCGACTTCAAGTAAGCCACTTAGTTTATAGCAGCAGCTGACTTGCAGCTTAGTCAGGATGCACAGAATGGCAAGGAATTGGCTTAATATATAGGCACTTGGGGGTACAGCACAGTAATTTTTACAGTGCACAAGAACCCAAATTCATTTAGGAAGGAAATGAGGAAAAATGCAAGAAGTAACTGGGGTAATTACATTCTGTTTACCCAAAAGTTGGGAAGGCTAGTAGGGTAATGCTCCATCTCTTGCATAGTATCAGAGGGATAGCTGTGTTTGTTGCTTTTTACAGATCCAGACTAAGAGTCCTGTGGCACCTTAAAGACTAACAGACGTATTGGAGCATAAGCTTCCGTGGGTGAATACCCACTTCGTGAGACGCGTCTGACGAAGTGGGCATTCACCCACGGAAGCTTATGCTCCAATACATCTGTTAGTCTTTAAGGTGCCACAGGACTCTTTGTTGCTTTTTACATCTCTTGCATAAGCTTTTTAATGACCCAAAGTGGTCAAGATTATGTTAATTCTCATGCTAAAAACAGCATCACTGAGAAGAGCATATTGGTCTGTCACTATAGTGGAGGGCTTCATTTCCGTACTAACTCTGAAGGAAACTTGTGCCTACTCCAAACTTCCTTGAGCACAAAGGTTTTCCTTGGAATTCTTCCATTCAAATATCTATACAATGTCCAATGCTGTCATGATCATGCACTCGCTTGTGTAGGTGTGGATATGTAATGCCTGTCAGTATACAAGTATCTCGGTGTGTATGTATATACATAGCTATGTACTTGTATACCGACAGGTAATACATATCCACACCTACACAAATGAGTGCATATATTTGTCCACCGAAAGATGAGGGTGTGTTTTATGGATATGACCACTGGCAGAAACAGAAACGTATCAGTTCCATTAAACAGTGTGTGTCTTAAATTTCTCAGTTATCCAAATTAAGAGTGCTATAAGTATTCCAAGATGTAATGTTAAGTATTCTTGGCTAAACACTGTTTGATTCACTTGGTGTAGCGGATAGAGAAACTTCACTGATTGCAAGGGGGTTATTTGAAATTAGAAGAGGGCACAAATTCAGCTCAGCTGGATTGCATACTATAGAAAGTCAGTGACTCATTTGAATATAATTCTACATCCATGAATCTAAAACAATTGATCAGTTACTGATGACTATTCAGGCCTTTAAGAATACTTATCCAATACATGTCAAGGAGTGCTTCACTTGTGTAACTTTGAGATGGTTCTTTTTTACAAGCAATTTATAAATCAGCACCTGTGAGGCACAATGCTAGTTTTCTGCATACTACATGTGTAGAAAGTGAGGAATCAATAGTAGCTGAAAAAGTGTTTGGTACTGAGTAAGCAAAGGGAAGGAGGACATACTAACAGATGTTAAAACAGCTTTTCTAGTATTACAGGATCCTACCATGAGTACAATCATCTGACTGGAAAATTAATGGCATTTATCGAGGGACCCAAAAAAAAACCTTTGAAGGGGAAAGACTTCACTGTGTAGTGTGCTTAAGGGCTTAAAATTAGTGGTTTTAACAACCAATTTACTGTATTGTACAAGTTCCTATGGACTAGAATAAGCATAGCAATATGCACATTTACAGAAAATTAAATCCTTTATCAGATATAGTCCAGTGTTTGTGAAGACAAATATATAATTAGCATGTTTATTTTTTCCATTCCAGTTTACTTTGTTATGAACATTCCTTTCTTTACAAGAGGAAAAGACCGGAGAAGGGAGGGGAGGATACAACCCTTCTGCTACAGCAAGATGCCACTGAATAGTCAGGTAATTAGGTAGCAACTAAAATACAGAGGGGATGGACTGTAGGCATGCCTAAAGTAGAGATGTAAATTCTAGCTTCAGGAGAGCTACAAGCCTTAGCTGTGATTGAGCTAATCTGCTACAAATATAGTACACTATGAGGGGCTAGCTATCCTATGTACGTAGCCAGAATTTATATCTCCAACGCAAAGTGTAGACATAGCCTGTGTAATGGTTTCAGTGCCTATCAGCCTTTCAGATATTAATGCCCTCCTGGAGTGAGATTAAATCAATCCTCCTTAGGGGGTCAAGGAAAAAGGAGGTGCTGACCCTTATAGAAGCTTCCCCTACACAGAAATGCTGCAGAAAATTACCTCTCCCTAGATTCCCAAGCAATTTCCCTTTATCCATAGCTAAAATGATCACAGGCAAAGAGGGAGCTAAATTAGAATTCTCTGAAACCCAAACGGCAAGGGTTGCCTGTTTCTTTCTCCCCTCTAAGTTTTGAGTACAAGGCCCTAAACCACCAATACAAGTCAGTTACCATTTGTTTTTACAAAGGACGCTATTAAGTAAGCATTCTCCTGAAACCTACATCAGTACTTTGACTGATGGGCCATCCCTATGTTCCCAGCAGGAGCATACAGCACAAGCCCATAGTTCTCACTTTGAGAGATGATTATTATACACCCATCATTTGAACAAACTTTTTGCTAATGGTGAAATGTTTGTTCATCCACTTACAGATTGTGTGTGTGTGTGTTACCTGCTTTACTTATTGATTTTTTTTTTTTTTTAAACATGCCAACTACAAGAAAAAGGTTCATTATTCTTAAATGTTACACAACTAATTTGTATGACAGTGGCTGGAAAGTGACATTTTCATTCCTGTAATACTTTCTGGAGCCAAGGATGAGAAAATAGGTGGCAGCGATAAATATTGGGCCAGTGATGAAAGGCCTGGCTCTATTTGCTATTTTTTCCTCCCCATAAGTGCTTAGGCTACATTGAGGTTGTAAAAAGTTTTCTTTATTGGACATCTCATGTAAATACCCATAGCTGAATGAGCATCACTTGTTTCTCTTTTAGTCTCTCTCCCACAGTGGTGGGAGAAGTTTTTTTACACAAGATTACAATTACATTTGGCAGCTGGTAAAAAATATTTGTACAAAAACTAAATTTTCTTCATTTACCCACAGGTTAATCGGCTACCTGTTAAATGTGATTAGGATGTCCTCTCTAGTGGATGAGAACAGATATAGGCTCTCTTTTCCAGCACCTGCTGTGCAACTTTTTTAATACTGTCATCCAGGTTTTCAGCAGCATCTATAGTGGGGGTGGGAAGAAAGCAAAACAATAGTTAAATCCAGGACACTAGTGTACATTTATTTGCAAAAAGTCTGAAGAGTCCAAACATCTATTCTGCCAGCATAGGAGGAAGTCTAAGAAACAGCAGTTTTGACTAATATTTCAAGACTTTAGGGACAGGTTTGAGCTTTCCTCAATTGCATTTATTATGGGATAGAGCAGAGCAGTCTGTTTCTAAATGTACAGTAACTCCTCACTTAAAGTTGTCCTGGTTAATGTTTTGTTGTTACATTGCTGATCAATTAGGGAACATGCTTATTTAAAGTTGTGTAATGCTCCCTTATAACATTGTTTGGCAGCCACCTGCTTTGTCCACTGCTTGCAGGAAGAGCAGCCTGTTGCAGCTAGCTGGTGGGGGCTTGGAACAAGGGTGGACCATCAGCTCCCCGTTCCCCTAAGTTCCCTGTGCAGCAGCTGCCCCTTCCCCTCTTAGTGCTCCCAGGAGCCTCCTGCTTGCTTGTCCCCCTGCTTATCCCTTCTATCTATCTATCTATCTATATCTATCAGGGTGGGGACAGGACAGGGCTCAGGATGGAGAGAGCTTGCTGGCTGCAGCTGCTTTCTCAACTTCCTGAGTTTTTTTTTTTTTAAAAGGCAATGTACTTAGAGTGGGGTCAGTGTACTTAAAAGGAGCAATGCACATCTGTCTCCCACATACAGAGTGTGGGTCCCTGTCTCCCCTCCCTCCATTCGTGCTGCATTGTAGAATGTGAGGCTACATTAACAACAATGTGTTAACTCTTGAGGGCTCAGCCAAGTGCTAGTTCATCATTTAGCAGTAAGGCATTCCCTGGGAAATATCCCACTCTTTGACTTCACCACCTCAACCAAGCTTCACAATCGTTATTGCTGTGTACCGTATTAAATGGTTTAAAACGTATACTGCGTGTGTATATAAAATATAGTTTTTTGGCTGGTGAAAAAAATTTCCCTGAAATCTAACTCCCCTCGCCCCCCCATTTACATTAATTCTTATGGGGAAATTGGATTCGCTTAACGTTGCATTTTTCAGGACCATAACTACAACATTAAGCCAGGAGTTACTGTACCACTTAAGTAACCACTATTCTATATTACTAACTGGTTCAATAGCAGCATCTGTGGCCTTTTTCCTTCCTAACAATGCTATGCATGTTACAGAAATCAGCTGATCCCAAGAGAGGAAGTTGGGCCAGGCCTTGAAGAAGGCACTCAGTTTTCTCCTAAGAATTCTGTGTATGGGGGTATTGGATATTTGTATTACCAATGAGAGGGGAAGTTAGACAACTTCTGTATAAATATTGTTGTCCCTCTGCCAAATGGGTACATTAGGGCAATTTGTTTTATGTAACACCAGTCTTAAAGGGAATTGCCTGTATGCAGTTTCTGATGACTTTTGGGCTTTCAGAATCCTCAGCCAAACCATCAGTCCCCTGTTCCTATGGAGCAACGCCTCCCACCTAAAAAAACCCTGCATCACAAAACCAAAGCAGTATTTCTTGTAATAGTACTGGCATGTTAAGAACCTCTGAAACTGTAACAGTGCCATCTGGTGACACCCACCCTAAGCTCAAGTGAAGCCGCTTATGTGCATTCAACACCCTTATAACCCATGTTAGATCCTTGCATATAGGTTGTTCTAGTCACATTAAGTTTATCCTTCCCACTACTAGAGAACTTACATTTTTCTAACTCCGCCATGGCATAATTATTTTTAAAATATGCCTCTGTGCAGAAAATATTTGTAAGCAGCACCTGAGAAAAACAAAATCCAACAAAAGAAAGGTATTAAACAAACCATACAAACAAGTCTTCTCCAAGAAAATATACTACCAATTCATGCTAAATGTATTTAAAAGCTAATGAGTTTGAGATCAGATCTGTGTGAGGGTAATTCTTCTTTTCCTCTCATGGTATAGAGCAGGGATCTCAAACTTAAATCACCTTGAGGGCCACATGAGGACTAGTACATTGGTTCAAGGGCCACATCACTGACACCTTTTCATATAAAGATACAAAAGCCCCCGCCTCCGCTCCCTGCTCCTTCGTGGAAAGCGCTAAGCACAGCCCAACAGCTGTTTGGCGGCAGGAAGCACCTGGAGGTAGGCAGAAGAGCGGGGACACAGCGTGCTGGGCAGAAGGGGAGCTTGGTGGCCACAAGAAATAACTCCGGTGGGGAGGAGGGGGAGGGCGCGCAGGGAGATTGGCAGGCCACAGCATGCAGCCCATGTGTTTGAGACCTCTGGTATGGAGCCTGGTTTTCTACTGATTCAAGTGGGAAGAATGCTAATGGGTTGCCATTTTTTCCACAGCTACTACTTCCAGTAAATGGAATGACCCTATCACCCAACAGTGACTAGAAGATGGGTACGCAGTTACAAATCCAGATGTGACTTACAAAAAAAAATTTCACATACCAAGTTCATTAAAGACTGAAGTTTTAATTATTTTAGATCTCCCACCCCTTAAGTCTGGGGGAAAAAAAACCCTGACAGGAACATCAGAAAATTGTGTGTTTAATACCACACTAACTTGAAAACTTTTAAAGAGAACACTTAAATACTTGGATTACTGTGTCAGTTTTAATAATTCACAAAATATCATTTGTGTACAAAGATCACAAACTGGAAGTTGTGGAAGCTGGTTAACTTACTCCATACTCCCTATTTCTTTACCTCTCCTATCTGAGAAGTATTTAAGATTATTTAACGTAACATCCATCAGAAAATTAGAAACCTCTTGCTGTATTGTCCGTTTTATTTGTGAACAACTGTGTTCTATATTCTGTGATGAACCTGTTTTTATAAATCTCATTTTCATTTAACGGTTATAGCAGTACAACAAAGTCTCTCTTCTGTGGCCTTCCAAAACTTGAGATGCTAATGTGCATTGTCTCAATTTATAAAAAACTGGCAGCCCAACAGCATTCTGAAGGATAGGGGTACATTTCTGTTGAAGTGAAAGTGGATTTTCCCTGGTTTATCTGAAGGCCCACACTCAAAGAATATATGCAGGATGGGATTAGCTCCTTGAAGTCTATCCTGTTACACAGAGCATGCAGAACCATTGCTTCAGTGGAGGAGAAAGGATCTAACATTCCAATCTGCAGCAGCTATGAATACAGATACAAAGGTCTCTGCTCTCTGGATGGTTCTAGAACTTACTGAGTTAAGGAGCAGGGTCTGCAGTTCTCCATAGAAAACTCTGGTTTCAACAGACTCTTTAGATGGGATATTGAAAGGGTGTGATCACACCCATTAGTCAGTCCTAGAAAATATAAGTGCACTCACTTCATGATCATTATTGCGTAGACCAATACTGATGGATCGACTAGCCCTGGATATAGCTGCTGTCATTGCATACAAATTAATGGAGATATCTGCCACTCTCTTCAGAACCAGCTGCTCATCCACTATAGTCTAGAGAAGATTAAAAAAATAAATGTAGCAACTTCCATTACATCATTTAAAACCACAATTACCCAGCAATGTCCACCCAAACACAATGTAGTACATTTCAAAAAAGAATGTATGATTGTGTCACCGGTTTACTTCCTTTAGCACAGCCAGTCAAGCCACTGTAACAAACTTTTACACTTCAATTTCCTTTGCTTTTCCACATGTATTATCCCCTTCCTCCTTACCAGTAAATGGTCCTTAAGTGTCATGCATGACATGGACTTTTACACTATTCTAAGGGCAGCAGGGACTCCACCAATTCCTCCCACCTGTTGCAGCTAATTGCAGCTACGACAGCACTTTCAGCAGAGGCTGTCTACCACCACCAAGGGTGAATGTAGAATCCCCACAGATTTTTATTTCATATATTAGATGGAACTGTATTATACAGGAGGAATACTAGCTCATCGTGAAGCAAACCACTGTCCGTATTTTGTCAGCTTTGAATTCTGATGTAGTCTATTCAATGTGAAAATCCTATTAAAAAACATGATTACTTTGCCAAACCTCCTTAGCAAGCCTTCCACTGTAGTTCCAAAATAATAGATGTTTTCTTCAAGTTTCTTGCCGCTTTCCTATAAGTGAAAACAAAGGGGATCTACTGTTTAGTAATTATTTTAAATACATGTTTTGAGTGCTCTGTAAGAAACTAGATTAACAACTTGCAACACTGAAGATTTAGCCAAACAAATAGTGTACATAGTGTAAATGTTGGAAGGGCAAGCTGCTCCTTCACTGCCCAGTCAGGAATCCAAAACTCTAACCTGGATGGGACTACTTACTGAGCATGGGGAAGCTCAGCCCCACCAGTCTGTAGCCTCTACTCAGACTGCTGCGAGAAGGCAGTGATTTAAATATTCCTAACAGTTGTAGCACAACTTCTCATTTTCTTGATTTCAGAATGGCACTGGCTATGTTAAAAATAAATGTTTAATTTAAAAAGGCTGAATTTTAGTGAAGTGTTGAGTCTGAGGCTCATTACCATCCTGTTAAAGCATTGCAATGCTGTTGTGCATCTAAGAGCAGAAAGAGTGCACAATAAGCAATGAACAGGCAGTTGTATAGGGAAAAAAAATGTGCATAATTCCAGCCTAAACCACCTGCTTCCACTGAAGTCAACAAATGCAGTATCAGGTCTGAAGATAGCAAATGCCACCAACTTTCGTCAGTGCCTTTCAAAATGGCAAGTTGGGGTTTTTTTTTTTTTAAACTCAATGAGCATTTTGGATAAAGGAAGACTTTGCTAGACACACTACCTTTGCCACCTGTTATGATGTTAAAGATCAAAAGGAACATGTCTGGAATTCCAGACTTTTTCCAGCAGAACCAGGGAAGAGCAATCTTGGCATTTTAATAATATTTCTTCAGTAAAAACAAGCAGAAGTAACCCTTCAAAAAACACCTGGCAGGCTGCCTTCATATATCGGGGGGGGGGGGGGGGGGAATTACCAATCCAATTAAAAATATTACTTTGCAGAACACTTGAAAAAAGAAACATTACAGTTAATGAGAAAGTATGTTACCCATAAGAGATCTGGGTAATTTTGGTCTTTTCTAAGAATCCTGCTTTGAAGTGATCTTTTACTCCTGATTTGTGAAGTGACACAGATCTGGAGAACTGGGGTTATTTAGTCTGCAGAAGAGAAGAGTGAGGGGGGATTTGATAGCAGCCTTCAACTACCTGAAGAAGGGTTCCAAAGAGGATGGAGCTAGGCTGTTATCAGTGGTACCAGATGACAGAACACAAAGCAATGGTCTCAAGTTTCAGTGGGGGAGGTCTAGGTTGGATATTAGGAAACACAATTTCACTAGGAGGATGGTGAAGCACTGGAATGGGTTACCTAGGGAGATGGTGGAACCTCCATCTTTAGAGGTTTTTAAGGCCCGCCTTGACAAAGCCTTGGCTAGGGTCATTTACTTGGTGTTGGTCCTGCTTTGAGCAGGGGATTGGACTAGATGACCTCCTGAGGTCTCTTCCAACCCTAATCGTCTATGATTCTATGATTCCCAACTAGCTAGGGGGAAAAAACCTGCCACTTTTCAAAAGAAGAAGAGGCACTGTAGTTAGGAAGCATCTGATTTCTCTTTCCCTGAGAGAAATAGTAGTTGGATGCAGCTTCCCTCAGCCAAGCAATACTAAGCTTTTCCTTTGTTAGCGAATGCTAGTTTATTTTTAAGAGCCCATTCTGCAGGCATTAATTTCACTTCCTCTTCCATGGAGGCATGTACAGCACAGTGGCTGTACATTAAAAGTTCCCAATTTTACCTGAGAACATCTCAGCATTTACAGTGTTTGCTATATTTCCCAACACTCAGGAATAAGGGTATGTCTACACTACGAAATTAGGTCGAATTAATAGAAGCCGGTTTTATAGAAATTGGTTGTATACAGCCGATTGTGTGTGTCCCCACATAAAATGCTCTAAGTGCTCTAGTCGGCGGACCGCGTCCACAGTACCGAGGCTAGCGTCGACTTCCGGAGCATTGCACTATGGGTAGCTATCCCACAGTTCCCGCAGTCTCCGCCGCCCATTGGAATTATGGGTTGAGATCCCAATGCCCGAATGATGCAAAACAGTGTCGCGGGGGGTTCTGGGTACATGTCGTCAGGCCCCTCCCCCTCAGTCAGAGCAACGGCAGACAATAGATTCGCGCCTTTTTACCTGGGTTACCTGTGCAGACAACATACCACGGCAAGCATGGAGCTCGCTCAGCTCAGCTCACCGTCACCATATGTGATCTGGGTGCTGGCAGATGTGGGACTGCATTGCTACACAGCAGCAGCAGCTAACTGCCTTTTGGCGGTAGACGGTGCAGCATGACTGGTAGCCGTGGGGCTGGCAGCCGTAGGGCTGCATTGCACCAGCCCCTTGCCTTTTGGTAGAAGATGGTATATTACAATTGGTATCCATCATCATCATACTGCAGTGGCTGTCAATCATGGGCACCTGGGCAGACATGCTCAGTCCTATTGAACTGTCTTGATGATGATGGCTATCAGTCGTAGTATGCTATTTTCTGCTAAGCACCCAGAAAAGGCTGAGGGCGATCTGGGTGCTGGCAGACGTGGGGCTGCATTGCTACACAGCAGCAGCCCCTTGCCTTTTGGTAGAAGATGGTATATTACGACTGGTATCCATCGTTGTCATACTGCAGTAGCTATCAGTCTTAGGACACTAACTGCCAAGCGCCCAGAAGATGCTGAGGGTTTTCAGTCATGCTGCACCGTCGTCTTAAGATGTAAAAAATAGATTTGTTCTGTATTCATTTGCTTCCCCCTCCCTCCCTCCGTCAAATCAACGGCCTGCTAAACCCAGGCTTTTGAGTTCAATCTTTGGGGGGGGCCATTCTGTGTGACAGTTGTTTGTGTCTCTCCCTGATGCACAGCCACCTTTGTTGATTTTAATTCCCTGTACCTGTACGCCATGTCGTCACTCGCCCCTCCCTCCCTCCCTCCTTCCCCTGGTCCGTCAGATACTAGTTTCGCGCCTTTTTTCAGACCAGACGCCATAGCTAGCACTGGGATCATGGAGCCCGCTCAGATCACCGTGGCAATTATGAGCACTATGAACACCACGCACATTGTCCTGGAGTATATGCAGAGCCAGAACATGACAAAGCAAAACCAGGACCAGCCGAGGAGGCGATTGCAGCGCGGCGATGAGAGTGATGAGGAAATTGACATGGACATAGACCTCTCACAAGGCACAGGCCCCAGCAATGCGGAAATCATGGTGTTACTGGGGCCGGTTCATGCCGTGGAACGCCGATTCTGGGCCCGGGAACCAAGCACAGACTGGTGGGACCGCATCGTGCTGCAGGTGTGGGACGATTCCCAGTGGCTGCGAAACTTTCGCATGCGTAAGGGCACTTTCATGGAACTTTGTGACTTGCTTTCCCCTGCCCTGAAGCGCCAGAATACCAGGATGAGAGCAGCCCTCACAGTTGAGAAGCGAGTGGCAATAGCCCTGTGGAAGCTTGCAACGCCAGACAGCTACCGGTCAGTCGGGAATCAATTTGGAGTGGGCAAATCTACTGTGGGGGCTGCTATGATCCAAGTTGCCAGGGCAATGAGAGACCTGGTGATATCAAGGGTAGTGACTCTGGGAAACGTGCAGGCCATAGTGGATGGCTTTGCTGCAATGGGATTCCCAAACTGTGGTGGGGCCATAGATGGAACCCATATCCCTATCTTGGCACCGGAGCACCAAGCCACCGAGTACATAAACCGCAAGGGGTACTTTTCAATGCTGCTGCAAGCCCTGGTGGATCACAAGGGACGTTTCACCAACATCAACGTGGGATGGCCGGGAAAGGTACATGATGCTCGCGTCTTCAGGCACTCTGCTCTGTTTCGAAAGCTGGAGGAAGGGACTTTCTTCCCGGACCAGAAAATAACCGTTGGGGATGTTGAAATGCCTATCGTGATCCTTGGGGACCCAGCCTACCTCTTAATGCCATGGCTCAAGAAGCCGTACACAGGCAGCCTGGACAGGAGTCAGGACCTGTTCAACTACAGGCTGAGCAAGTGCCCAATGGTGGTGGAATGTGCATTTGGACGTTTAAAAGCGCGCTGGCGCAGCTTACTGACTCGCTCAGACCTTAGCGAAAAGAATATCCCCATTGTTATTGCTGCTTGCTGTGCGCTCCACAATATCTGTGAGAGTAAGGGGGAGACATTTATGGCGGGGTGGGAGGTTGAGGCAAATTGCCTGGCCGCTGATTACGCGCAGCCAGACACCAGGGCGGTTAGAGGAGCACAGCAGGGCACGGTGCGCATCAGAGAAGCTTTGAAAACAAGTTTTGTGACTGGCCAGGCTACGGTGTGAAACTTCTGTTTGTTTCTCCTTGATGAACCCTCCGCCCCCCCCCCCAACCCGGTTCACTCTACTTCCCTGTAAACCAACCACCCCCCCTCCCCTCCCCCCTTCGAGCACCGCTTGCAGAGGCAATAAAGTCATTGTTACTTCACATTCATGCATTCTTTATTAATTCATCACACAACTAGGGGGATAATTGCAAAGGTAGCCCGGGATGGGTGGGGCAGGAGGGAAGGAAAAGGACACACTGCAGTTTAAAACTAACTCTTATTGAAGGCCAGCCTTCTGATGCTAGGGCAATCATCTGGGGTGGAGTGACTGGGTGGCCGGAGGCCCCCCCACCGTGTTCTTGGGCGTCTGGGTGAGGAGGCTATGGAACTTGGGGAGGAGGGCTGTTGGTTACACAGGGGCTGTAGCGGTGGTCTCTGCTCCTGCTGCCTTTCCTGCAGCTCAACCATACGCTGGAGCATATCAGTTTGATGCTCCAGCAGCCGGAGCATCGACTCTTGCCTTCTGTCTGCAAGCTGACGCCACCTATCATCTTCAGCCCGCAACTTGCTCTGTTCATCCCGCGATTCAGCACGCCACCTCTCCTCTCGTTCATATTGTGCTTTTCTGTAATCAGTCATTGACTGCCTCCACGCATTCTGCTGTGCTCTGTCAGCGTGGGCGGACATCTGGAGCTCAGTGAACATGTCGTCCCGCGTCCTTCGCTTTCTCTTTCTAATCTTCACTAGCCTCTGTGAAGGAGAAACATTTGCAGCTGGTGGAGGAGAAGGGAGAGGTGGTTAAAAAAAAGACACATTTTAGAGAACAATGGGTACACTCTTTCACGTTAAATTTTGCTGTTCACATTACACAGCACATGTGCTTTCGTTACAAGGTCACATTTTTCCTCTTATATTGAGGGCCTGCCGGTTTGGTGTGAGAGATCACTCACGCAGTGCCAGGCCACAGATTTCAGCTTGCAGGCAGCCATGGTAAGACACAGTCTTTTGGCTTTTTTAACCTTCTTAACATGTGGGAATGGTTTCAAACAGTAGTGCTCTCATTTCCCATACCAAGCACCCGTTGGGTTGGCCATTTAAAATGGGTTTGCAATGTAAAAAGAGGGGCTGCGGTTTCAGGGTTAACATGCAGCACAAACCCAACTAACTCCCCTCCCCCACACACCCAATTCTCTGGGATGATCACTTCACCCCTCCCCCACACCACGTGGCTAACAGCGGGGAATATTTCTGTTCAGCAGAGCAGGAACGGGCACCTCTGAATGTCCCCTTAATAAAATTGCCCCATTTCAACCAGGTGACCGTGAATGATATCACTCTCCTGAGGATAACAAAGAGCCATAAGGAATGGATGTTGTCTGCATGCCAGCAAACACCGGGACCATACGCTGCCATGCTTTGTTATGCAATGATTCCAGACTACGTGCTACTGGCCTGGCGTGGTAAAGTGCCCTACCATGGCGGACGGGATAAGGGAGCCCTCCCCAGAAACCTTTTGCAAAGGCTTTGGGAGTACATCCAGGAGAGTTTTCTGGAGATGTCCCTGGAGGATTTCCGCTCCATCCCCATACACGTTAACAGACTTTTCCAGTAGCTGTACTGGCCGCGATTGCCAGGGCAAATTAATCATTAATCATTAAACACGCTTGCTTTTAAACCATGTGTAATATTTACAAAGGTACACTCACCAGAGGTCCCCTGTGTGCCCTCAGGGTCTGGTAGCACATCTTGGGTGAGTTCGGGGGTTACCGGTTCCAGGTCCAGGGTGATAAACATATCCTGGCTGTTGGGGAAACCGGTTTCTCCGCTTCCTTGCAGCTGTGAGCTATCTCCATCCTCATCTTCCTCGTACCCCAAACCCGCTTCCCTGTGTGTTTCTCCAGTGAGGGAGTCATAGCACATGGTTGGGGTAGTGGTGGCTGCACCCCCTAGAATGGCATGCAGCTCCGCGTAGAAGCGACATGTTTGCGGCTCTGCCCCGGACCTTCCGTTTGCTTCTCTGGCTTTGTGGTAGGCTTGCCGTAGCTCCTTAATTTTCACGCGGCACTGCTGTGCGTCCCTGTTATGGCCTCTGTCCTTCATGGCCTTGGAGACCTTTTCTAATATTTTGCCATTTCGTTTACTGCTTTGGAGTTCAGCTAGCAGTGATTCGTCTCCCCATATGGCGAGCAGATCCCGTACCTCCCGTTCTGTCCATGCTGGAGCTCTTTTGCGATCCTGGGACTCCATCACGGTTACCTGTGCTGATGAGCTCTGCGTGGTCACCTGTGCTCTCCACGCTGAGCAAACAGGAAATGAAATTCAAACGTTCGCGTTCAAACGTTCAAACAGGCTTTTCCTGTCTACCTGGCCAGTGCATCTGAGTTGAGAGTGCTGTCCAGAGCGGTCACAATGAAGCACTGTGGGATAGCTCCCGGAGGCCAATAACGTCGAATTCTGTCCACACTACCCCAATTCCGACCCCCTAAGGCCGATTTTATCGCTAATCCCCTCGTCGGAGGTGGAGTAAAGAAACCGGTTTAAAGGGCCCTTTAAGTCGAAAGAAAGGGCTTCGTCGTGTGAACATGTCCAGGCTTAATTCGATTTAACGCTGCTAAAGTCGACCTAAACTCGTAGCGTAGACCAGGCCTAAGAAATGCTGCATATACTGAGGTAATGTCATTTAGTTATCTACAGCAAAATTGTTAGATCTAAGGCTACCTTAATCCTGAGAATCATGATTTTCTGGTGCTACATCAAAACTGATCAATTCTCTCAACTCCTGGCACCAAGCAGGAGGAAAATACTGAACACAGCATATTTAGCTGGTAGCAACTCTCAAGTGTAACTTTTAGCACTATTTTATGGTTTTCACAGTGCAGCGAACAAAAAAGCATGGCTTGAACTTCTTGTAGAAAAGATTCATAACGGATACACCTCCCAGAATGAAGCCAGCAGCAGAGAGTTTGCTGTAGTAAAAAAATGGATTAATTTTTAAGTGACATCCAGTCACTCTTTTGGCACCATAGAGCACAAAGTATCTATCCTGGGGATAACGTCACATTGCTAAGTCCCCCGTGTGAGTGGAATAATGTTAGCAAGTTCTCTGTGTCTGAGTGCCACTAACAACTGAGAAAATTATCTACAGCACCAAAGTATCACAAGCACAGTAAAATCACTTCACTATTTTCCTATGATTTTTGTATCTGAAGTATAGATGGGGAAAACTATATTTTACCTTTCTACAGCTACCAAGTCACATGTACTCCACTGCACTAGGTCAGCCATTTGTAAGCCAATGCTTATTATCATGCATGCAACACAAACCTCTGTCTAGGACCAATCTATTATTAAATAAAAGGAGAGAAATTAGAGAAAGGAAAAAAGAAAAAAAGGGGTTCCACTAAGGCCAGGAAAATGAGCAACACTTTGGAAGAAAAGGGAGCCAGATGAGGAAGGAAGTGCAAAGAGTTTCTACTGTGACAAACTTGTGCTACTCTCCACCAATTTCTTCCCTTCCTTTGAAAGGGTCATTGTCATTTTTCTATAAACTCCCAATTTTATACTACATAAAATAAAGCCCACACTTAAATTTCGGCAGGATCAGGGCCTAAGGCTGTGACAAAGAACTGAGGGAACCCAAGTTAGCGTGGGGGTAGGCCAGAATCCAGATTTCATATAAGGGCACTGCTTCCTGCACCTTCCCTTGAGTTAAGGTAAAGAAAAACTGTCAAGCAGTTGACACTGGCTTTTCTAGTCCATCAATAGGTTTGTTCGATAATTAACATTCGGTACTTACCTCAAGGCTGGGATGTGCCCCTCCATCTTTGCCAACTAGTCCTAAATCCACTTTTCTGCCCATGCTGTCACGGAATTTGTTCACAAATATCTCCAATGCCACGCTGACATTTCCTTCCTTCATTTCCCTGAAACATTAAAGGACAGTGTACGCTGAAGACTGTACCTCTTCCCCCCCCCCCCCCATCCCATACACAGGAAATGTCCTAGGAATCAGCAATACAAAGTACAAAGAAGAAACAAATATATAAATACATATATACTAGAGCGCATCACATGCTGAACAAACTGAAGTCTGGCATGAACTTTGCCTGTCACCCAAAGCCTTTATGGGCTCATATTAACCCCATCTCTTGCAAACTAAACAAATTTCTGGTTCTTTCCCTTAATCTTAACACCCAAGCCCTTCTTCATTACTTTTCTGAATGTGAACTTTCTGCCATGCCCTTATCTTTGTACACCTCTATCTTGATATAACGCGACCCGATATAATACGAATTCGGATATAACGCGGTAAAGCAGTGCTCCGGGGGAGAAGCGGGCTGCGCACTCCAGTGGATCAAAGCAAGTTCAACATAACACGGTTTCACCTATAACGCGGTAAGATTTTTTGGCTCCCGAGGACAGCGTTATATCGAAATAAAGGTGTATATTTGATGCTGTTGTGGTTTATCCTTGAGTTATAGCCAAACACCAACTGTGTCATTTAGGGAAAACCCAGCAAACCGAAGACCCCCGTAGATGCTTGCAATAGAATATGGGGATGCTGGATACAATTTTCAGAAGCACCCAAATGACTAAGGTCCCATGAGCGGAGTAAGAGTAGAAGGGAGAAATAGGAGCACAAATGCTCCCTCTATCTCAGAAGAAGCAGCTGTAATTCGAATTTCTCTATCCTGCACTGCTTCTTGCCTCCCCTTCCCCCATCTACCACCAAGAGAAAGGTGGGAGAGCAGATCTTCTCTGATTGTAAGATCTCTGGAGCAGACAGTGGGCATGTCTACCCTGGGGTCTTTTTGGTTTTGGTACCAAATGCAGTTTTTACATTAGTTCAACAACATGCACCAGTGCAGCTTATTCTGCTACTTAAGCTGAAAAACTGCACCAGTGCAAGGCACATTTTACACTAGTACAGGGTCTCTATCCTGGGGTTTTGCACTGGAGCAGTTAGTGGTGTAGTTACGCTGGTGCAAAAACGCCCACTGAAGTCACGCCCAGCGTTGTTCTATGTTTGGGAAGCGCCAAACGTATTGTTGGCGCTACTGCAACACAACGGACAAATAGTGAAATAAAGGTAATAAGGAGCAAGATGGTGGAGGTGGTTTGTGGGCTGCAGGACAGAGGGAGGTCTCAAACTATTGTTATAGCCATAGAAAGTACTGGAAGGTTACCAAAACTTTTGTGGTTTACCTCCTTATTAAGTCTTTACCTTACTGTGTAGTCTGGCCAGCAGTAGTATTAGAGTGTTCAGAATATACAGCATGTTGTGAAGCATAATGCAGCTATCTTATCAAAGATGCCAGGACTAAATTACAAAAGGCTAGTATATTCTTTAAGTAGGCTAGAGCCTTTTCCCTATAAAATCTAGAAACCCAGGCTCTGTTATCACTGAGTTGAGGATCCCACAGCTGTCCTAGAACAAGTCTACCCAGCATGGCTAAGTATGTAAGAATAACCATTAACAAATTTCTGGACAAAAAAGTTACATTACTAGCTGGATGATTAAAGATACTACAAAACAGATTTACTCTAGTCCAGTGGTCTCCAAAGAGGGGTGCGCAAGAGGATCCTTCAGGGTGTGCAGCAGGAGGAGCACTGCTTTCCCCTCCCTCAGCAGTTTGGCCAGGAGTCTGAGTAGCTTTTTTTCTGCTTTGACAGTTCGGCCGGAAGCAGGGGGTGCATGCTCAAAAATTTTTTACTGATGGGGTACACGATCAAAAAAGTTTGGAGACCACTGCTCTAGTCCACCCATGAAGACTAGTAAAACACGCAGAGATTTAAGTCAGTGTTTTAAAGTTCTAAAATAAAATGGAGTGGCCTAAAATTCAGAAACATACAAAAAAGTTGTCTAAACAAGCATCAAGAGTTGAAATGACTTTTTTGTAAAGGTCTCAAAATACTCTAATTTTTGCTTGCAATCTCTCTGCTCTAATCTGTTAAATGGATAATGTTCTGAGTATCAATTTTGGTTAACTTATTTGAGATAAGTGAATGTTACTAACTAGCAAGTAGTAAGAACATACTTAATTTTTCCAGTTAAGATTTTGCCTGCATACTGCATACCCGTCAAAGCAATATACATTCGCAGAATTTCATTTGTTCCCTGTAAGAGACAAGATACAAACTTAGTCAATACCAGGTGCCCATTACGTCCAGTATTTCATAAACCTAGTTATGCCATGTGCATATTTTCTTACATAATAGTTTTTAAATAAAGAGTTCTTAATGTTTAAATGTATGGTGTGAGATGTTCTTTTTCCACATTACGTTTAAGAATTCAAATTCATTTTAGAATGAACCCCTCTTCGGTGGTCTATCCAAGACAAAGAACTGCCTCACTATTGCTGGCAGACAAAATACTGCAAAAGAATCAATAAAGAATGAATTAAAACATGGGAATTAGAGTTATAATTTTGAACACAAGTTCTTTAGCTAACATACCTACTTATTCACATATCTTTTGCATTTTTTAAGTTACACATTTCATGCAGTTCTAGTTTGTAAGTCGCCGCAAGCAATCCACAATATTTACCTTACTGCCCCAGATAGATTAGATGGATACTTTTCAGCTTTCAGGATTATTTTACTTGATCTTTTAAATGACATTAATGAATTCTGGAGCCTCTTTTTCCTTGAAGCTTTTAGTTATTTTTAGTCTGATGAGATTCAAAACCAATTGTTCAACACATCCAAAGTATGTCTGGTGCTCAGTGACTGCTTTGGTCCTCCTCCTTACTTAGAGAAGTAAAACACTGCAGATTTCACTTCTCTAAATAAAAGGAAAGGCCAACAATACCACTAAACATCAGGCATATTTGGTCTACAATATAAAAGCTAGAGCACTCCAAAAATCAACAGCACTTTGCTCCCACAGATTTTTATTTGAATACTCTAGAAGTCCACTTTAATTTAAATCCACTTTCCTTTTCCACAGTTGCATTTTTAGAAACTAATTTCAAACTGAAATCAACATATCCTGCACTAAATGTATTTGCACATCACATTCAAATCGGAAAATTGTTTTTTTTTTCTAGCCAGGCCTCAAAGCTTGAAGCTGCTAATGCTGATTTGGAGAGCTGGCTGTTATCGCTGCCACAACACATTAGGATTTTTCCTTGAAAGAAGATGCAAGGGAATAATAATGCTGAAATAAACATAAGCATTCTGTCCTTGCCTGCAGTAGAAACATACTTCCTTGTCTGATGGTGCTTGCTCTAGCCCCCACAATGAGATACATTGGAAAAAGTTTACATTCTTTTTGTCAGAGAAAAACACAAGTATCTTTAAAACTTGTCAAGCAGCTACTTTTATGCAAAGTAATCACAGCTTCAAATTAGGAAAATAATAATTTAGGAGGAAAGATTCAGAGTTAAAGCCTGAGTAAAGCATTATGAACATCTTTAGGAATAAATTTTTTTGGCAGCATAAAATAAGGCTATATACTGTTCATGATAAAGTCTCATCACACTTTACTCAACCCTCACCATACATAATCTACTCTTGGCTAATAGGAAAATGGGTATTGGGTAATTCATTCAAACTAGTGACCTATTATCTTACACACAGAAATTTACTTATATATAGTTGTTGTTCTTTAAGCCCTATTTAGCTACAATACCCATTTTCCCCACAAACTTTAAGACTGAATTTTTTTTTGTCCTTTTGAATTTTTGACAGAGGAAAGCCAATATGGTAGAGAATTGTGTTTCATCCAACTGGCAGAAAGCAGAGACGTTCACTTTCTGATTAGAAGCCACTGGATCCCTGTTACAGCTATCATAGTACTCTTATTCTGCGTATTTCTGGCAGCCATTTGCCAAGATTTTAAGATTGTGTATTAAGTGTCAGCAAAATCCTAGTAAACTGAAGCGTTCTCTCTGTGCATAGTACCCTGCCTCTGCAAAATCCCCAAGTTTGCCACTGAAACTGTTCTTCCTGTCTTTACAGACCTTTTAAAATATGAATGAAACCAGGAGGACAGAGTCCATTTTATTATGCTGAGTGCTGACTAAGTCAATAGGATTTTATGTAATACCGATGATGCTTATGCACTACGAAAGAAAGAAGGAAGTTATTGTTGCTAGAGTTCTTTGCCTACACTTGTTATTTGGGAAAAGAGGTGAACCATTTATTCCCATTTAATCATTAAGACTTTTGTAAATTTTGCTTCAAAAAGACAGCCATATTTCCTATAAGTTGTGCATACATAAAACCCCCCTAAATGCCAAGAATTTAAATAGGTTTTGACCACAGCTTATATCTAAAGCAGACAAATCAGTGTTATATTAACACTTTTGAAAGCAGAAGGGGAGGAGGGTTGGGGAGTGAAAGAAAGCACTAGCAGGTGTGCTTTTACCTCATATGCAAAGTTTATGCCCAATAAGAAGCTTTAAATTGCTTAACTACAATCCCTTCAGAAGTGTGAAGGTAACAGAAATGCTGACAAACTACTGCAGTATTAGCAGGTGTCACTCTAACATAATGAAATCTTCTTTTGCCAGCTGTTCATTTTAAAATAAACTAGCCAAAACAATTAAATATATAGACTGCGTACATGGGAAGTTAATTGATTTTGTTATATACTTGGTGTTAAATACCATTCTTCAGAGCAAACAATTTACAGCATTTTAAAGAGGTGATTCAAATAAGATTTACTGTATTTCAGAGGCAAACTACAGTAGCTGGTATCAAAGAATGAGTTACTGAAAGCCTTCTAATGAAGATGTATTTGTCAACTGCTATAATTAATGATACACATGCACTGAAAAAAAAGTTAGCAACCCCAGGCAAATAGAAGTTTGCAAGACTTGCCTCTCTTTATGAGGTACTTATATGGCCCCTATTAGTGTAGGATATTGAGTGCCTTCAATTTTTGATGTATTCATCCTCAACACCTTGAGAGGTAGGGTTTAAGTCAATGTCCTCATCTGTGGTTTGTTTACTCTTGTGGGACTCATCTACTTCAGTGGAGAATGGCAGCACTCCCTAACTATTACCCTATGATTTCAACAGGCATTTGCAAACAAAGAGCTCATAGGCCCAGTCCTGCCACATCAGTCTGATCATCTGACACCAAGCACAAAATAAAGTAGGTAAAATATTCTTTCAATTGTCATTCATAAACCAGCTATAGTGACTCTTATACAGCCCCCTTTACACAGTGACACCTGTCATTACTTCCTTGGACAGGAGCCATATTGCTTCTGTATTACTCCCTGACAGATCAGGGTGTCACTATAAAGTCTGGCCACTTAAGCAACATAAGGAACAGCTTAAAAAGGAATGCAGCCAGAAGTGTATAAATTAAGAGGAATATACATTTGAGAACGTGGTCCCTTTATGCCTAATTGGAATGCACAAGACCCCAGACAAAAGAAATGAGAATCATTCGTACTATTTTAATTTATCCTCTAATCTACTCCTTTCTACTCGGTTAGATTCCTGGGACAGCATAAAATGTATTTGCTACATAGGTACTTATTTTGTTCTTTTATTTAAAAAAGGAAACCCTTTCCCACCATATTTTTTTAGTCTGTTTTAATATTTTTGGCTGACAATCAAATGCTTGGGAAGTGGGGGGCACAGTAAGTTCCTCTTGCTCAATTCATACATAAGACCATTTTATACAATTGATTTCTGCTTGCTTTTCTGTATCTTAATTTTGAAATTCTGACTATTTGTTGACTTGCAGAAAAAAAAAGGGCTTTCTTCTGTTAGTCCACAAATATGTAACAAGAAAAAGAGGAAGCTGCACATTAATTAGAACAATAGAAATTTTGTCAGCCAGTAGGACTATCACATATTACATTGCTTTAATAAGGAAACCTTGAAAAGTTATTGTAACTAACCCCAGATGCCTACTTGACAAGTAGAAGCAGAACAAGGATATTGAAGAGTTTGGTGCCAGAGTCCATTATATGATTGTTCTAACAGATATAGACAAAATCCAGAAATAAGGAGGATTGATGAAGATGGGGAAAAGTACTGGAGATACCAGGCTGGTGCCAAATGTCTGATGAATTAATGACAGGCCTGATCCTGGTTGCTACAAATCCAGAGGAAAGGGGATTTATTAAGTAAGAATGACTAGTAAATTTCTGTAAGACATTTTATAACACCTCTAAGCCAATTTCTTTTGGTAGGATGGGAAGGAGGGACCAGGCCTTTCCTTCTCTGCAGACTTCTGTTGTCAGCTGGTAAAATACTGTGCATCCCCGCTGCTGGAGAGAGAAACAACTGACCCCGATGACTCAATAAGGCCCTTATGAACTGGGATGACATCACCAACAAGGTCAGTGTATTGTCTCCATCTGGTAGCAAGGGAGGAACTTACCCAAGTGTCAAGATTAGAAGAGAAGACTGGATAGAAAGCATTTTAAAAAAAAGATGTAATTGAAATGTTTTTAGATGAAAAATTGACTTGACTCCGACTTCCTATAAATCAGGTAGGAAAGTCTTACCATATTTGGGATAACCAGAAGAAAAATTTTTTTTAAAAAAATCCTTCAATCTGCCAAATCCATCCTTTACTTTGGAGGAGCAACTTTCAGTTGGTCCATAGTTTTGTTTCACTCACTAATCAGTTGTGGAGCTCACTGATTTAGTTAATGCAGCAAAATAAAAATCAGACATAGGTGTGGTAGAGCTAGGTGAATGCCAGTGGCCTGCCAATTATAGGACATTTTCATTTGTGGCACAGAACTTTTGATGTCCTGTTAAAATGAGTGAGAATTGCCCTCTATAATAAAAAAGTGAGAATTGCCCTCTATTTGTAATGGTTCTTCTGGGGGTGAGTGGGTGGGGGGTGGAATCTATACTGAAAACCTGAGTCAAACACAAACTAGAGGAATGATTACTGATGACCCAGCTATGAAACAAGTTGATTGCAAAATACATTCTTCCAAGATTTGTTTTTAAAAAATCATCAGTACTCTGGGACTGTCATAGGCTTGGTGGTCTCCGATGAATCTTACTCAGTTTTGTTTTGTTTTTTTTTTAAACTTTTAAGAAGCATGTGAGGAAGAATCTTTACAAGATAAGCTAAGTTTACCTATGCTTACGCTCCAACAAAGCAAGCTACACCACAAAGTATCTTTGAACAAACTTCTATTTGAGTCAAACAATTCCATTAGAGAAAGCAATTCCAAATGTAGAAACTAACCTTCATGCATTCTGAAACACCTGAACATTTTGTCTAGAGTTCTTATCACCAAACCTGACCCATCTGTTAGCATTGATTCATCATATAAAGAATAAGAATGGAGGGAAGTTAGTGTGAAAATTCTCTTGCTACTAAGAAGATTTCACCCCAATTAACCTTTTATTTAAACAACTAACATGCAGTGAAGCATATTTACTTGGTGTAAGCTGGTTACAAGTTTTAGCTAAAAAGCATAAAGTAAAAAATTGATTTTTTTTATTTTAAGTCAGAATCCTTTGGATATAAAAATGCTGAATTGGGACTGTGTTTTTTTCCTTTCACTATGTTTTCTCCTGATCCCATATTTAGTATAGCTACTATTATTTTGGTCAAAATGGTCAGTTACTAAATATTTAAAGAGGAGGCAATTATGTCAGTCAGAATCCCTTCCCAAAAGCCACACATGCCACTCACTCTTTAGGGACAGACAGATGCCAGTTCCACTGGGCATTCAAACTGTGTGCCCCAAAAGGAGCAATCTATTCTCTAGACCCTGCATGTCCTACAGTCTTTACAGAAGGAATACTCTCTTCTCCATGGCATACCAGATAATTCCAACATTATTCCAACTGATACAGCAGAAAATTTGCAACTTCAAATGAAGGCCATTAACATGATTCATTGTCCATTCTGAAAGAATGCTATATAGAACTTGTTTCATTTAGTTTCAAATTTATGCCAAGAATACTTGGAAGGTGAAGTAGTTCTGAATTACAGTAAGACAGAAGTGTATTCATACTTGCCTCAAAAATCAAAAGGACCCTGCTGTCCCGGAGATAACGTTCATAAGGGTATTCTTTCATATAGCCAAGGCCTCCAAGAGCTTGTAAAGCTTCACTTACACAAATCCAAGCACCTTCAGAACTAAATACCTGCCAAAAGCACAGTAACTTTTATTACTGCTACATTAATGCCAACTTTAAATAGAAACTAGATTGCTTTATTCTTCTATCTTAAGGCAAAAAGAGGGAGAAGACTAAGAATGAATTGGGATAAATTGTTTATATAACAACTTTCAAAATATTTGTCTTGCAGTTGCTTTCATCCTAGACAATTTAAAGTTGTCTGCGATTGCTCTGGTTATGGTACATGGGAAGTGCACTGGTCCATAAAAATTAATGTTCCAACTGAACAGCCACTCCAAACTCCATATCACAAAAGCAACATGGTAATTCTATTAGGATGGTTGAACACAAGCCAACAGAATTACTTTCAGCCTGCTTTAAAGATTAATCCATGCTAGAGGACTGATGCTGCCTTAAGAAAATAGCTACTTGTATCAAGATTGTAGAAAGATAAACAACATACTTAACATTTCTATAGCACCTTCCATCCAAAAATCTCTCAGTAGTCTACTGCCCAAAATCTCAAATTTAGTCTTTCATCCTTTTAAAAAGAGGACTGACTTCGTAGCACCCTGGCTCCTCCTTTCCCCTAGGTCACATGGAAACTCAACTGTGAACTCCCCGGGGATTCAGATCCCATGAACGGGGAGAGAATGGAGCAGGCCACTCAACAGTTTAAATCTTCCCAAATTCAGATGGCCAGGAAGCAAGTTACTTTGGACTGAGCATGTAGTAACATAGGTTCACCTTTTAGGTAGTGGAAAACCTTCAGTTCTCAAGAACGCTTTGCCAGTCAGCAACACTCTGAAAACTAATTTATGAAATGCTGGAGAGATATCAATAGCAAAACCCTGAATTGTATCCTTTTACATATTGGCAGCCAGTACAGAGGGCAGGCCTGACTCCCTCCCTCACCCCTAGCCTAAGGAGCAAGGGAGCAGCTGCATTCTGCAAGTTTTCCAGCTTCTGAGTCAATTTCAAGGAAAGCCAGGACAGTGGCTCTTTACTAGTTACATTTTAACCGGGTGAGGAGGTCCATGGCTGGAGAAACACCTGGATACTGTTGTCTTTGACTACTGTCACAATGCGGGCCTCTCACAATTGGAGAGGAATCCAAAGTCATCCTCAAATTTCACACCTGCTGTCTCTCTATTTGCACCCCTACTCCCTAAATGCTGGGCATGCACAAGCAGGATTCTCAGAACAATTCCCCTTGCCCACCAGCAACACTTCAATCTTGCGTCAGTCAGTTTGACAGTGAAAGAACAGCTCTAGCCCACCCTGTGTAAAGTCAAATTTGAGAGGAGCTGAGGAAATTGGAACATTTGGATGAGGACTGAATTTCAGATGCTCTCTCTCTTCACTATGTGCGTAGCCAAGATTTGTATGTGGTGATGTCAAAATGCAGCTGCTTCTGGAAATTCTGGGGGGATTAAAGTACTTAGGCTACCTGTATGAGTGTGTTTCGTATGAAGACAAGAGCCTAGATCAGGCCCTGAAGGGCCACCAAAATGGAGTGAGGGAGAGAGTGAAAACAAACCATGCTCTTTAGCAGGTTCTTGTATCACACCCACCACTGAGGTGTCCGAATGTCTTGGATACGAGGCTACAAGTTCAAACTATCAGAGATAGAGGTTTTAGTTTAAATGTTATTCTAATGTTTTATGCCTGGTCTTTCAATAAAATGGATTACCTTAACCATAGCTGCCTCAACTGAACAATCCGGCACTCCTGGCCTGTCCATCATTCCTGCAGTGAGATAAGCCATGCTCTCCATTACATATGCTTTCACAGCCATAAGGGTAAACTTCTCCTGCCAAATAGCAAACAAACATTTACCATGCATACATGTAGATGTAGAGTTGTTAGAGTCAGGTCAGCAATCATAATAAAATTTAGTGCATAACTAAGTGAAGCTTGTATACGTATTAAATCATTAAGTATTAAATGCTATTTAGAATACTTAATAGCAATTGTATTTGTATGAAAAACTTGAAAAAGTTTTAAGTTTGATACATTTATACTTCTATACATTCAAAACATCAGCACACAAGCATCTAGATTAAATTTATGCAGATTGAATACCAAGCATCTGGTAATCCAGCAATAATTTTTTTAAAACCAGTAGCTGCAACAAAAATCCTTCTCCCACCCCTTAAATCAATAAGCAAATCATGAAAACCACAGGCTGAGAGAATCTAACATAGGTTTTCAGTTTCCTGATTACCTGAATTAATCCAAAATCACTCAGTTTCTTATTGAACTGTTTTCTTGTACAAGCGTATTCTGCTGTCATTTCTTTAAAAAATATTAAATAGAGAGAACACATCAATGAGTGGAATCTTTTTTAAAAGGTATTTATATAATTTATTAAAATAACTTAATTGTTCCCTGAACATGTAATCTCAGCTGTATGCAAATGGTACATTTTACATAATTAAATCTATGCCCTTTAGACATCTATTTCCATCAGTAAATCTGTTGTGTTGATTGAATCTCGTTGTCAGATTTACAACTCAGACTGCATTGGTGCAAAACAATTGCCTGAAAGATTCCTCTAAAACATACAACATGCCATCAGCAGAGGGGAAATTGTGAGAACATAATCTGTACTCTCCTCTGCTATTAACTCGAATGGACTGAGGATGCATGGTATTTTACAGAAGTATTAAAAACTTACAATTTTTTATTCTAACTTTTTAAAAGCAAAGAGTGGTAGCAGCAACGCGATTAAAATGAGCTCCTTGTGATAGAGAAAAAAGCCTTATTACAGGAGAGAAATCCTATCAATAGTTCTTTCATACACCCCTATTTGGGGATTACATCAAGATGACCCCTTTTCATACAAGGTGTCACACCAAACAACTGCTTTGTGGTATTTTTGCTATTCTGGAATCATTTACTGTTTATGAAATAGCTTCTGAGCAAGTAGTGATGTTAGTTTATTAATGTTACTCTTACTTGAATTTACCAGTTGAATGATTCTCTTTAAATTCAAAAAAAGTCTTATGTCACATAAAGGATTTGTCATGTAAGTATACAATGAACACCTTTACCCAGATTCCTACAAATGCAAGCCTTCAGATGTCTGAGACTATGCATAGACTTCTGTATGATAAAGCTTAAGTTTCTATCTAACTAGTATGTAGGTTCTTATGCCATGCAATATCTGATCACCTTCCAGTAGCTCATTAAGCAATGTGACTAACATCAGTTCACTAGATTACGATGACTAGAGCTGGTCAAACATTCTTAAAGGAAACAGCTTTGTCAGAATAGAAATGTTCTGCAGGAACATGTTGATTCTATCAACGCTTTCAATGGACACGAGGCAGGCAGGCCAGCTTGCCTGCCTGGTTTCCTGCCTGCCTGGCTCCCCTGCAGCCCACCACCAGCTGGGATGCCGCAGAGGCAGATATCCCAGGGAGCATATTTTGTTTAGAAATTGCCAAAAGGTTCTTGCAGTGGGAACATTTGATCGTTTCCCTAGACTAAATTTTGCAGAATTTCAGTTATGTGAAAAAATTCAAGTTTTTTGGCTTTTCATCACAATTTGGGAAGAAAACTCATTTTTTCTGGGATAAATTCCAATTCCCAGCCAGCTCTAACCAGGTCTTGACTAATGATCCTCAAGCAAATATCACACTGAGCTAATAGAATGGGTCACTCAAAAATTATCTACATTATGCCCCAGCAGGGCTGGAGCCACCAAAATCTCCCCTCTCATAGAATTGTAATCCACAAAAGACTTTGTTGGTACCTTCCTATGAAGCAGTAACTATCTGTATTTTTGAAACAGTAGTTTGAAATGATTGTATTGAAGGTGTCATTTGGGAAACTGTCAGAGGACTTTCAGGCAAGAGAAGATGGAGGAACTTAACCCCACCCCCAGCACAGGAAGCACATTTATCAACATAGACCGTGATTATCTCCTATCCAGAGTACAGAGAAATTTTAAGATCTTACAGAAACCAGTGAGTGGTAACTGTTGACAGAAGCTGATTGTATAGCTATCATTGTATGTAAAATTTGAAGCCTGAATTACTTCACAATGTTCAAGTCAGAATGTTAAGGCAGCTTATATACATATTTATATATATTTTCATTATACACACATACAGTATTCCTATATCTGGTTGCTTCTAAAAGTAACCTAATATAGCTTTTAAAAGATGCCCTATTTGTAAATAATTCATTCCAATGCAAAAAAGGTAACCGTTTTATACATAACTGAAAACACCATTAGCATTTTATGGACAAGTAACCTTTAGTGTTAGCCAGAGTCTAAATTCAGTTCTAGAGTCCATATCTGAAATGAGTACTGTTATTAGTGTCATTGAAAGACGTGACATTTGTCTTTTCACAAGATGTTAAGTTTTCTTTTGTAATGCAAGGACTGATGATTTCATTCCTCCCAGAAATTCAGTAAGCTTCATTTTACCTACCTATCAGTTTCTTAATCATTCCTGCAGATGCACTACCCATGCTAAATCTTCCACTATTTAGGACATTCATAGCCACCTACAATGAAGAAATACAGGCCTTTATTCAATAAGTTATACTTTCAGTAAAATGCACTCCATTTTGTAAAATGCCATAGCTTTACATTGGTAGATACCAATGCACCTCCAAAATTCATTATGTTCCTCTACAGAAAGTGTACCAAAAATGAATAAGGGTTAGGATAGCTGTAGCTATCCTCAAAACAGAACAATTCAGAGAGAACACATCAGATGAAAGACATTTTCTTCAGTGAATGCCTGCTTCACACTGTAAAGGGAAACCCCACATTAAAAGCACTTAGTTTCATTAGCAGGTGGCTCTTTTGTCATTGAAGATGTTATTTCTGATAGTGGAAAAGGATGTATACCTCTTTAGTATTTAACTATGCCTTTGCAATAAGAAACACTTTCAGAACAGCTATTATAGAAATTGTTCCTTTGAATTTTCATCAATGAAAGGTGAGCCCACAGATTGGATTATGAGGTTAATATAATTAAAATATTACTATGCATTATTCACTTTAAATTACTACATGGCAGACCCCAAACACAAGAAAACCTGGTGGCTCAGCAAGCGACAAGCATTTTGCATTAGCAATTAGTAGCAGAAAATACCAATTGGTGGCCCAGATAGGTTTTTAATAGTATTTCACCAGTGGAGCACAGTAGTTATAAGTGTTACACAAGTGTTATACTTCAAGAAACGATTGGATATCATCAGTAGGACCCTACCAAATTGAGGGTTCATTTTGGTCAATTTTCACGGTGATGGGATTTTTAAAAATACATTTCATGATTTCAGCTATTTAAATTTCATGGTGTTGTAACTGTAGGGGTCCTGACCCAAAAAGGAGGGGTGTGTGTGTGTGTGCATGCGGGGGGTGGGGGATGTCGCAAGGTTATTGTAGGGGGCGTGTGCGGTATTGCTACCCTCTTCTGCACTGCTGGTGGTGGTGATGCTGCCTTCAGAGCTGGGTGGCCAGAGAGCAGTGGCTGCTGCCAGGATCCCAGCTCTGAAGGCTACGCCGCCGCCAGCAGCAGTGCACAAGTAAGGATGGCATAGTATTGCCACCCTTACTTCTGCATTGCTGCTGGCAAGGCACTTCTTTCAGAGCTGGGTACCCAGCCAACAGCTGCTGCTCTCTGGCTGCCCAGCTCTGAATACTGCAATCTCCCTAAAATAACTTTGCAATCCCCCTGCAACTCCCTTTTGGATCAGGACCCCCAATTTGAGAAACGCTGGCTTCCCCTGTGAAATCTGTATAGTATCGGGTAAAAGCGCACAAAAGATCAGATTTCATGGTCCATCACGTGTTTTTCATGGCCATGAATTTGGTAGGGCCCTAAATATCAGGCTGCCTTATTGTCTCTAGAGGTCTCATTTTAGAACAGTACAACCCTCAGGGCTTCAAAGATCAATGTATGATTGTGCAGACTGCACTTTTCACCCTGTGCCTGTACTCAGTTCACATGGCTAGAGAATCCTGCTATGCAGGGCCAGACCTCCTTCACTTAGCTCAAGGCCAGCCAGCTACCTAGAAAATTTGGGGTATCAACCCTGCTTTTCTCTCATCTCTCACTACTCTATGCAGCAGAGGAATAGAGGTAGGGAAAGTCTTCAAGTCACACTGGATTATTTTCACTTCTACCTCCCCCTACCTCCTTGGTCTCTCTCTGGCTGGCATACATTAAGAGACACAGCTACTCTTGAAGGAGGCAGAGGCAGCCACTCTATGTAGCAGCTGCTGCACAGGAGGCAGAATAGGCTTTCATGGAAAGGAAGGCGCTTACTCTCAGCAAAGGTCAAGAGTCACAAACTACAGAGAATAAGTTAAGGGTTAGAACAAACTATGTATGTAATGGATATTAATCATTTTTTGGAAAAATGAAGTTTGTGTCCGAACTATTGCAGCATCAAGCCTATTTAAAAGAGATTAACTTCCTCTTCAAACTACATTATATGCAATTATTCAGTTCAGGCCATTTAATTAGAAACAAGAACAGAGTAAGTTAATAAAATAATATCCTGTGTGTCCAGAGCTAAGATACATAATGAAGAAAAATCCTGATCGTAGGGGACAGAAAGGAAAAAAAAAAATCCATGAAGCTCACTAGGATGGAAAACATACCTGTTAAGATGCATACCCTACAGAAGAAAATAGTATGTGCATAATTCCTTATGCTGGGAGCTCACAGGTGACTGACAGCATAAGAAAAATAGGAAACCTAGTTATAATCAGAAGCATAATGTTATTTTTCAGTCCTTAGGAATTTCATTGTGCATCCAGCAAAGGTGCTTAGAGTCATGACCAACAACAGAATAGGAATGAATAATTATATAATACAAGGTTGGGGATGAACACAGGAGTGCATCTCTTAACTGGTGATGTAGAATACTCATAACTTAGTGCATTACTAAGTGCATGACAAAAAAATTCTAGGTACTAAGGCAATGCTTGAGTTGTTGGAATGATAGCTCATAGCTGCTTGTTAAAAAGAAAGGGAGCATAAAGTGGAGAACAGAACCTTTTCTTGCATAATCTCATTCTTCCTCCAAATTCATGGACTATATTAAGAAATCTGGGCTGGAGAAGCATCTGCAGAAGTTTCCTGAAAGCTCAAAGTCTTGTTTCTCTGTAGGCTTTCGTTATTTAAGTGATAATCATGTGACATCAGTCGAAGAATTATCCACGAAAGCAAAAGAAATCTCACTATCACAGATTTTTATTAGGAAGCATCCAAAAATGCACTCCATTCAGCTAGCGCTTGTGGTCTCTAAACTGCTAGAGCATGCTTGTGTAGGTGATGGTCCTTCCCTCCCAAAGAATAGCCAGGTGAGGGGCATTCCAATCCCAAAATAAAGAAAAAAAAACCCGATGCGGACCTTAACTACTGCCAAAGAGACTCAGATATTGTTGAGGAAAGATTAAAGCAATGTGGAAACCAGGCACAGCTTTAATGCCCTCAAACAGCCAGCACCCATGCTGCCGACAAAAAGACTGATTTAAAAAAAAAAAAAAAAAAAAAAGCCAGTTATATACAGAATATTGATATGGACATCAAAACCTAAATGTTATTAAAGGGGAGAGAAATGCAACTTGGAACACTGTGTTCAAAATTAGTGCACACATTGTTAAAATGTTTCAGGTGACTGAAAGAAGAAGAGGTTAGTCACCTGTGCAGTAACTGACATTCTTTGAGACGAGTGTCCCTGTGGGTGCCCCACTGTAGGTGTCGGTGCACCCCTGCGCCATTGTTTGGAGATTTTTACAGCAGTACCTGTATTGGCCGCGCTTGCGCGGAGCCTGCGTCACATACCAGTCTTGTCTTAACAGTGCGCATACGCAGCCAAGCTCCTGCTCTACAACGGAGGCCGCCCCAGCTCCGAAGTAGAGGGAAGGAAGATGGGGAGTGGAGCACCCACAGGGACACTCATCTCGAAGAACGTCAGTTACTGCACAGGTGAGTAACCTCCTCTTCTTCTTCGAGAGGTGTCCCTGTGGGTGCTCCACTCCAGGTGACTTAAAAGCAGTGTATCTCAAGGAGGTAGAGACTTCAGATCTGGAAGGAATGCAGTAGATAGAACAGCTTTGCCCACACGCGTATTGGTGATGGGTCCCTGTGTAAGAGCATAATATTTTGCAAATGTACAGTATTTTCAAAAGCCCAAATGGCAGCGCTGGAAATGTCCTTAAGAGGGATGTTATGAAGAAAGGCCACTGAAGCCACCATGGATCTGGTGGAGTGAGTCCTGATAAAAATAGGAGTTGTCGCGTTCTATAGTTGATAAAAGAGACAAATGCAACTCGAGATCCAGTTGGAAAGTCTGTGGTTAGAGATAAATGAGCCCTTAGAGCGTTCTTCAATGGGGACAGATAGCTTGTCGGAACGCCTAAAGGTTTTAGTCCTTTAAAAGAAGGACAAAGCTCTGTGCACGTCCAAAATGTGCATCATAGATTCAAAGGAATTCTCATGTGGTTTTGGAAAAGATAGGGAGATGGATAGGCTCATTGATGTGGAAAGATGAGTGCACCTTCGGTAGAATTTCAGGGAGTAAGCATAGGGTGACTTTGTCCTTAAAAATATGGTGTATGGCGGATCTTCCATGAGTGCTGCAATTTCTCCTGCGCGTCTTGCAGAGGCAATTGCTACCAGAAATGCAGTTTTCATAGAGAGATGTAGGAGGGAACATGTGGCTAATGGTTCGAATGGTTTTTGAGTTAGGCATGTTAAGACTAAGGGAAGGTCCCAAGATTGATTAGGCGGTTTGATGTCTGGGTATAGGGTTTGGGGTCCCTTAAGGAATCGCTTAGTAATGCGGTGAGCAAAGATAAGTCCTATCGTCGATGAAGGACTCGAGAGCGACATTACATTGTAATTGCGGCCAAGTGGACTTTGATGGGACTGTGGGAGAGTCCAGAGAGTTTAATCTCTAACAGAGTTGAGGATTAGCGGGAGAGGCGTGGAAAAAAGGAGCGGTTTTTGTGACAGCCCACGAGTGTGTAAATCTTGTCCAGTTATGAAGGCATGTGGTGCATGTAGAATTAGTTTGAAATGTACTCCTTCATAGCACAACAATCTCCATGTATGGAATAGGTCTAGTACTATATCCTCGTTTAGTTCCCATTCGTGGTCTATGGGAAATCTTCTGCTGAAGTTGTCGCGGTGGTATTGAGAGAGTCAGGTAAAGTATGCAGCTGATATTCAGACATTGTGTCTGAGATGCCAGTTTCATCACTTCTGTACAAAGAGTGGGATCGCTCCCCCCTCCCCCAGCCTGTTTACATTGAACATGCAGGCAATGTTGGTCATTATCCTGACATGTTGGTTTTGTATGAAGGGGAGAGATTGGAGGCAGGCATTGCGTATCGCTCAGAGTTCTAGACGTTGATGTGAAGGGACGTCTCAACAGGAGACGAAAGCCCCTGGGCAGTGTATTGGGGCATGTGTACTCCCTATCCCGTAAGGGATGCATCTGTGGTTATGACAACCGACGGGACGTCCTGTAGAAAGGGGACCCCGGAGGAAAGGTTGTAGGCAATGTCCACCAGTGGAGGGAGCCCCTGACTCTGGGGGGTATGTATAAAAGTTTGTTCAGACCATGGATATGCGGTCTGTAGACAGTGGAATCCAGCTTTGGAAACACCTCATGAAGAGGCGAGCGTTCCTGACTACAAAAGTGCGTGTGGCCTCGGAGTTGTAGGCAAGCTCGTGCAGCCACTTGTGGACTGTTGCACAGCTTGGGAACAAAAAGGTTGATGGCGTTAAAAAGGTGGAGTGGGAGAGAGGCTATTCTTTTGCATGAGTCGAAATGTGCTCCTATGAACTCCAGTTGTTGGGTGGGAGTGAGTGAAGATATTCTTTGTTCATTCACAGGCCAAGAGCATGGAAACATTGGACTGTCTGTTGTGTGGACTGAATGGCTTCTTGGAGGGTCCTGGCTTTGAAAAGGCAGTTGTCAAGATAAGTAAAAATTATGGATTCCCTGCCTTCTGAGATGAGCTGTTACGACTGCAAGGAGTTTGGAAAAGACACGAGGCACCGTCGAGAGGCCGAAAGGTAGGACCCTGTACTGGTAGTGTTGTGAGCCCAGAACACAGCGAATAAAACATCTGTGGGCAGGATGTATGGTCATAGGAACATAAGCATCCAGCAGGTCGAGGGCTGAAAACCCAATCTCCCTGCTCCAGTGCTGGAATTATGGTTGCAAGAGTCACCATTTTGTATTTTTTTTTTAAAATGAATTTATTGAGGCATTTGAGGTCGAGAATGGGTTGCCATCCCCCAGTTTTCTTGTGTGTTAAAAATAATGGGAGTAGAACCCTTTTCCTCTGTGTTGGTCAGGCGCTGGTTCTACTGTTCCTAATTGGAGGAGGTGATGCACCTCTTGGTGGAGCAGTTGTTCATGAGAGGGGTCCCTGAAAAGGGACAGGGTGTGTGTGTGTGGAGGGGAGAAAATGGGCACTGAAGTAGGGATGATGTTTTCTATACCCTCAGTCACATCTTCAAATTTGCTTATTAGTGAGAGGGGGTTGACATGGAGCTGATGAATTGGTGCGATGACGTTGATATCTTGGTCACTGATGTTGTTCATATGGTCTATGACTCTGCTGAGTATACGCTGGGTAGCGTGAATGTTGATAAGGTTGGTATCTATATTCTCTCCTCTTATTTGTAGGGGCTTTGATAACAAGAGACCGTAATGTCGCTCTCGAGTCCTTCATGGAGCGAAGCACATCGTTGGTGTTACCGGCAAATAGTTTTTCACCATCAAAAAGGGAGATCTTCGATGATATTCTGAACCTCACAAGGAAAAGAAGACGATGAAAGCCATGAAGCTCAATGCATCATGACTGCTGTAGCAGTGGACCTCGCAGCTGTATCAGCAATATCAAGCGCAGCTTGTAGTGAGATACAGATGGAGACAGCTGTCCAGACCACATATGAATGCCCAGAGAAAAATAGGTGTCAAGTAGAGGTGACTGTAGGTTAGGTGACACCTGTAGGTCCAGTAAATGAATGAACTGTGGTGCCGGAGAGCCTGTGTGAGATAAACCCTCCTGCGGTGCTGGAGGGTCGTTTGGCACCAATGTTCTCTGCACCGTAGCGCTCAATGCATGCACTGAGATCGGAGGTGCCGGGGAGGTAAGTGCAGCCTGCGTCTGTTCCGGCAAGGTCATCTGTGCTAACAGTGTCCATTGCGGTGCCGGACGGTGGCAACTGGAAGCCTCAAGCCTCAGCACCGGAAGCTTGCGCTGTCGCCGCAGCCACAGGCAGGATTGTCGTGATGCCGGGGGAACCGGCGCAAAGGTGCTGAGCCGGGGGAAGGTCTGCATAGAAGAAATAGACCTGCCCAGCGACCTTTTTGCTTGCAATGTTTCCCTTCTGGGTGAGGGAGGCAGGCGTTTTTCTTTTTTGGCCTTGTCCTTTTTGGAGGCGGGAGGGCTGCGGTTCATTGAGGAGCCCGTATCTGGGTCAGAAGCAGGTAGGAGTGACTTCTGCATAAGATTCATTTTCAGTCGGAGTTCTCTGTCTTTACATGCCCTGGATTTTAATTTGGAACAATAATCACATTTTTGAGGAATGTGGGACTCCCCCAGGCATTTTATACTCTGGGAGTGACCATCCAAGATAGGGATGGCATCCCTGCATGTAGTGCACTGCTTAAATCCTGGGGCACCAGGCATATTAGCGTCAGCTGGAGGCTGAGAGGAACAAGCAGGAACAAATGTTTTTGTTTATTTTTTTTTTTTTTTTAAAGGGATGAACTTATCTAGTAACTAGAATGCTAAACTAAGGGAAAAAAGGATGTAGAATGGGTAAGAGAAAAAGTTTTAACAAGTCTGCTGTAGGTCCGACTCTGGCCAGGGACGGTAAAGAAAGAACTGAGGAGCTCGGCCACGCATGCGCACTATTAAGACAAGACTGGTACATGAGACAGGCTCTGTGCATGCGTGGCCGATACGGATACTGCTGTAAAAATCGCCGAACAACGGCGCAGGGGCGCAACACCACCTATAGTGGAGCACCCACAGGGACACCTCTCGAAGAAGAACATCTGTGCTTGGCAAACAAAGTAAGTAAAGGTCACATCTCATCAAGCTGAAACCATTACAATTTCAGGATTCTGAAGGCTACACTAAATATATCCAGGAATAAGGTGGTCTGGATTTTAACTTCATGTTTCCATTTCTCCAGATTTCATTATTGCACTAAAATTGAAACATTTAGCCTACAGGGATGATAAACCTGCAATTTTGCACCAAAGTCCCTCTGAAAATGCTTTAATGTATCTCTTCGGACTTGTATATTCAAACTTTAAGTTTGCAGCAAGCTGGGGTGCGAATCTACCCTACACTAGCCTGCCGTGGACTTAGGGTCTGTCTACACTAGCACTTTTGTCAGTATAACTCATGTTGCTCAGGGGTGTGAAAAAACCTGAGCAACATAAATTACACTGACAGACGTGCCAGTGTGGATAGCGCTATTTCAGTTGGAGACGCTCTCCCGCTGACATAGCTACCTCAGCTCATTGAAGGTGGTTTAATTATGTCATCGGGAGAGCTCAGTTCCTTCATAATAGACAGACTCCAACAGAGATGGGAAGGGTTGGTTATGGAATGGATATGTGCAACACATCGAAGAACAGTTACAGAAAGATAGGCAACCATTTATTCTTCAGGTGCTTGCACATATCCATTCCATTGTAGGGGACTCAAGCACGCAGCTATGGTGGTGGGCTCAGAGACTACCAGAGCAGTGACTGAAGGACAGCCTGCCCAAAACTGGCAAATAGTATAATGAGAAGCAAAAGTGTGGACTGATGACCAAGTCACTGCTTTACAAATGTCTATGATAGGCACTGGCACCAAGAAAGCCCAGAAGTTGCCTGTGCTCAAGTAGGGTGAGCCAAAACTCTAGCTGGCGGAGCTATATTAGACAAGTGATAAATGAATGCACAGAGAGATCCAGGATGAGACTGAGTGGAAATTGGTTGGTCCTTAGTCTTGTCTGCAATCACAATAACTGTGTGGAGGATCTAAAGGACTTAGTACACTCCAAGCAGAAAGCTAAACCCCTTCTCACATCCAATGAGTGAAGTCTCTCCTCTTCTCTATTTGCAGAGGGTTTCAGGAAGACGAGCAGCATGAAAATCAGACACTACATTGATGAGAAATTTTGGGTGAGGGGGAGATTAATTTTATAGAAAACCATATAGGGATGCTCGGATATTAGGGCTCTCAACTTGCCCACCCTTCTGGTTGGGATAGTGGCAACTACAAATTCTACTTTCATAGAGCGGTGGAGCAGAGAGCAAGTTGCAAGGCAGTCCCATTAACTTTGCTAGGACCAAGTTCAGATCCCAAGGAGGGACAGGATCTTGCACATGTGGGTACAATGTGATCAAGGCCTTTAGGAATCTGGTAATGATGGGGTTAGAGAAAAGGGATCTACTATCCACCAAGGTATGGAAGACTGAGATACAGAGCTAGTCAACAAAAACTGGTGTTTTAAGTATAGAAGACAGTCTAGTATGAGGTCCAGGGGTGCATGTTTTGGGGATGTGTCTTTCTGCTGGGACTAAATGGAGAAGCACTTCCATTTAGTCAGGTAAATGCCTCTAGTTTAGGGTTACTACTATTCCGAAACACTTCCTGGACATCCCTAGAACAGGACCGTCAGGTGGTGGTCTCGTAGGTTTGGATGGAGCAGGCGGCTATGGTCCTGAGAAATCACATCTGGATCCAGCAGGAGAAACTCAGTAGGGTAAAGTGCCAGTGCTGTTGAGGCCAAGCTGGTGCTATCAGAATGAGACAAGCATGGTCTTGTTTGACTTTAAACAAGACTCTAGGCAGCAAGGGAACTGGAGGGAAGGTATACAGGAGAGGATCATTCCAAGGTAGCAGAAAAGCATCTGTCAATGAGCCTGGGTTGAGACCTCCCTGAGAACAAAATTAGTGGCATTTTCTATCGCACTTTGTTGCAAACAGGTCCACTTGGGGAGTCCTCCAGAACTAGAAGATAGATCTGGAGATGTCCAGGAGTAAAGACCGCTTGTGGTGATTGGAGAAGATCCTGCTCAGACAATCTGCAAACATGTTTTGCTTCCCGGAAAGGTAAGCAGCCCTGAGATGAACTGAACTGGGTATGCAAAAGTCCCAGAAGCGAATTGCCTCCTGGCACAGCTGGGTTGACTGCACTCCTCCCAGTCTTATGCAAAACATAGTCACCAAGTTGCCTGTTAGAATTACCAAGTTCTTTCCTACTATATGCGGGTGGAAAGATGAACAGGCTAGTTGCATAGCTCTTAACCCCCTAATGTTTATATGAGCCATTAGATCCTGAGGCAACCAGAGACCCTGAGTCTGCAGGGACCCGATATGAGCCCCCAAACCCGAGGGCTGATTAAAGTGAGGGTTGGTAGCAGGGAGATAAGGGGACCTCCTTCCCCACAGACTTTCAGAGGGTCCAAAAAATAATAAAACTGACACTCGAACCACCTTGTCCAAATAACAACGTGGGGCATACTTTGATGCCAGCAGCTTTCTGAGATGCAGTCTGGTGTTGAATAACATGGGCACATGCTGCCATGTGACCCAGCAGGCTGAGGCAGTGGTGGGTTGTGATGAGAGCATATGCTTTCAGTCACAATACCAAGCCCTGCAGTGCTTTGAACCTGGATTTTTGGAGTCTAAGGCTGCTCCAGCAAACTCGGTTCTCTGTACTGGTTTTAGAATTGATTTGTCTTGATTATCTAGGAGCCCCAGTGCGTTGAATGCAGACAGGACAGCAGATACACTGAACAACATTAGCAGCCACCATCACCAAGGAACCTGGAAGAAGGTGAGAGCACAAATCTCATATCCCTTACTGGGGACAAGTACCTCCTTTCAGCTCGCTTTGCTGTGGGAAGTAAGGAGGATGGTAACTACCAGAGCATCTTGATTTGCTCCATCATGGCTTCATTAAACTGGCAGAGGCAAGCTGTCAGGGTTGGCAATACCAGAATGTCCACCAACTTGTGGGAGCTGTCACACACCTCCTCTGCCTGAACGTCAAGAACAGAAGCCACCCTTCTCAACAGATCTTGATAAGCCCCATGGTCCTCTGGAGGTGGTGAATCGCTTGCTGCTTCAACAGCCTCATCTGGCAATGAGGAAGAGGACACCACAGGATTCTGAGGTGGAGGCTGCTCCAATACTTATGATGGGGAAGCCGCCCAAGTGACTTCTGGCTGGCTCTGTTCTTGTTACAGGTACCAGAAAATGTCTGATGCTGATGCCACCTGAGTGGTTTCAATTACGAAGAACGAAACAGTTGCAGAAGGTCCTAGCAGGAGGAGGGATGCCTCATGGTTAGCCACTGACATGGGCCTGGGACCCAACTTCGATGGGGCCATTACCCCTTAGGAGGAGGAAAAGGCCAGTGCTGTGACTGTTGCATGACCCATGGTCCTCAAGTCTCTGATGGAACGTATGCCCTCTGTCTTGGATGGCAGAGGGATGCACCTCTGAGTCTGAAGGAGAAGAATGCGAAACATCCAAAAGGGGTGGGGGGGGGGGGAAACCAGTTGGGACCGGAGATAGGTAGCCCAAGCGAATGGATGATGGTACTAGGGATATCATTGGAGGCTTCCCCTTCAACTGTACCAGCCGTTGTGGCTGCCTGGGAGGTAATGGTACCATGAGTTCCTGACACAGAGAGGTAGGCACCACTGGCACGAATACAGACTGTAAACCTTCTTGCACTAATGGGGATACCATACTAAGAGGCTAAGCAGGTCCCTTTCAGCTGCATAGGCCTCCAGGGTGGCTGGGAGCAGCAATGACTGATGGCTCTGCCACAGAGGCTTTTCAGGGGACACCCTCAATGGACCTAGCACAGGCTCCAGAGAGTCTCTGCCTCTACTAGGCTTCGGCACCAACAACCCCAAGCTAGGTACTGAGCTTAAGGAGGGTTTAAGTCTTTTCTTCAGTACCAGTAAATGGGACTGAGGAGCTGCAGACATCTCTGGCACACTCTGCACCAAGACTGACGTACTTGGGGCGCAAGCTGTGTGTGATGAGTACGATGGGGAAGGGGGGCGAAGTGCTGCCTCCATGAGCAAACATCTGAGCCTCATTGCTCTATCTTTTTTTGAGCAGGACTTAAATCTGACAAAATGTGACATGTGTCACTGATGTGGGATTCTCCCAAACATTTCAGGCAGGCCGGGTGTGGGTCACTGACCAGCATAGGTTCAATGCACTTGCGGCAGGACTTAAAACCTGGTGAGCGCAGCATCGTTTCAGCACTGGGATAAAATGAAAACTAGTCCAAAAAAAAAAAAAAAAAAAAAAAAAAAAAAAAAAAAAAAAAAAAAAAATAAAAAAAAAAAAAAAAAAAAAAAAAAAAAAAAAAAAAAAAAAAAAAAAGACTTAAGATTCAAATCTATCACAAAGAATAACAGTATATACATGCAAAGGGGCGAGGGATTCTTAAGACAACAAGTCTGAGATCACACCGACAACCACCGCTGGCGGTAAGAAGGAACTGAGGAGGGTCAGAGTGGTTCCACCCTCTTACACCAGCACACAGTGGCATGTGGAGACAGAGAGTGCTCGAGCTGCCCGGATGAGTACTGCTGAGGGATAAAGTTCTGATAACTGTGCACTAGGTGCACATACACCTACAGTGAGATGGACATGTGCAAGCATTCAAAGAAGATTTGTTTTTATAGCGAATACTTAAATTTAGGCTAAATATTGTTTTATGTGAATATTAATTACATTTTCAGAAATCTGACAAGTTGATGTTACTTAACACAAAAAGGGCAGTTTGAGAATTTCATGACTTTTTGCTTCATAAACACAAGAGGAAGGAATATTTTCCTAAACTAGTTCAGGATAAGTCACAAAACTTTAAATAAGGTTTACCAAAACTCATCTGCAACGCTTGAAAGTTTTCTGTGACAAATTCACTGCCCATGGCATATATTTAACAAGGCAGGTAATAAGCAATGCATTTACTTATATCAGGTTTTATTTAATATTTCCATGGTAGCCCTTGTGAATTATGCAGACAACCCATTATGTTCCATCTGTCTATTCAGTTTGTGATCAATGTTTTCAGTATTTTCCCACTGAAATGAAGCTAAGGTTTGTATTTTATCAGACATTCCCTAAATATCTTTTTAAATACAGACAATTGTTAGCCTTTGTTCAGGATATCAATCTCATATTCAACCTTCATTTCAAGTGTATTTTAAAAACGATAAACAATTTTACTATGAGGTTGAAGTTTGTTTTTCAGTCCCTCACAAGTTCTAATTTCTTGATCACCTGTTCCAGCACAATCAATTTCTTTCAGCATTTCTTCTGCTCCCCTTGAAAACTGTCTCACTTTCTGGCATCTGAACTCTTAACTCCTTTATAAACTAAGTACAAGAATTCAATTACTTTGGCGGTATCTGTCCTCTTCTGTAAATAAATTACCCTTACTATCTCTTAAGAGTCCCTTCTGTCTCCTTTATTGATTTTGTGCTCCTTATGTACTTAAAGGTCAGATTTACTTTAATCTCTTTTACAATCTTCTCATTCTCTACCTGTCCTTGTGCTTTCCCCCCATTCCTTCAAAACAACTTCATTTTCAGTCTTTGCTGTTCTCCTGTACCTGAAATTACTCTCTGCTTGGCCTCATTTAACCTTTTTCACTCTTCGCACTTTGTTAATCCACATGATTTACAGACTTTTGACATATTTTTGGCTGGTTGTTATGAAATGCAGCCCTTGGGTATAGGCTACTTCATATCTTCACTTTCCCATTTCCTTTATTGATTATCCCATGAAATCTTACGTAATATTTCTACCTTTTCGCCAAGAATTTTTCTGTTGACATCTAGCATCTTTATTTCTCCCCAGACGGGTTTCATTTAAACACTAACTACAAATATAACAAGATTACTTTCACTGTAGCTTAAACCTTATAAGCTCTCGTCACTGATCACATCCCATTTATCAAATTCATCAACTGATTCTGATTCTAACCTTTTCTTTTCTAAACATTAAGAAAGGAAGCAGCCTGTATCATGCTCACATATAAATGCTCAGTTTAGTCTTTACACGCAGTTCATGTTTGAGTATCTCAGCAATGGTTCGCTGCCTTTCATACGGGTAGAATCCTTTTGTGATGATTAGCTAATGGGTAGCTCCTTATGTCCTCTGGAATTTCCTACTATCCTCTTTTATTCTCCCCACTCCCAACCCCCTCCTTTTCGGCCAGCTTCGTTTTCCCTTTTATTTCTTTCCCCTCCCTGCATCATCTTAATTTGTGTTTTTTGTGGCATTTCCTCACTCTCCTTGTTCCCTACTCAGCTGACAGTTACATGTTGCTTGGCAGGGAAGTCTCTACTGGCAACTCCAAAGGTCTGGATCAGTACACTTTTGCAGCAATGCTAAGCATCAGAGTAACACAAAATACAGTTTTGTGCCTGTGGGCTGCTGCCTTGAACTTACATCCCTCTGCATGTGAGCTCTTCCTATGGCAGGTTGGCTGCAAGAGTGGGGTTGGGGACAGGCAAATTTCACAGAGCCATTTACAGCTTCACTCACAGGTGCACATTCACATGAGGGGAGATATCCAAAGTCGTTCAACTTTCTCCAGTGCTATTATCATCTGCTCTATCGCCCACCCCAGGATGGGTAAAGTGAAAGTTGAAAATTGTTAGTAAATTTCAACTTTTCAAACAAACAGTTTTAGTCATCTTGGACGGAAAAAGTGAAGCACCATCTAACGAAACTCCAGTAGCAGAAGCTGCTCTGTTACATGCACTACCGCAGTGCTTAAGAAAGGGAGTGCCTATGAACGCAGAGAACGTGACATATGAAACTGACTGCATACAAAAGATAAACAGAGTAATTCCATCCTCTAATCTTTTTCACATTTAGCGATCTCAGAGATTAACATATGTTCGTCCTTTTAGAGCAGGGCTAAATCTGGCACCAAACAACAAATTCTCTTCCCCAAAGACATCTTTGTGGTAGGTTTAAAGATGATAATTATTCTTCACAACTCACCTTAAATCCCTCTCCTACTTCTCCAATTACATTCTCTACAGGTACTTTTGTGTTTTCAAAGTGTACTTCACAGGCTGAAATAAAAATAGCATTCAATTATTTCAGAAAACTTTTGAGAAATACTGTTAAAAGATATAGCAATATTCAGAGTTTAACTTACTCTTTCTCTACTAGGAGTTGGATTTTTCTCAATACAACACAACAGAATGAAATACACTTTGCCAAATAAGTTAAGGGAAAGAAAGATGGGAGTTGGCATTTTAATTTATGAAATGTACAAATACTAATATCGCTAACTTGTACAGCATGACTGGGGAGAACTACAGTCTTGTCTGGAACTGGAAGACAGACTGAAAGAATACAGACAACTGAATGACTGATGGTGAAGAATAAGATCTACCAATAAATAGAACGAAGAGAAACCAGCTCCCAGTGCTGCTGTATCATAGTAATGCTGCTTATTACTGAATCTTCTCAGTGCAGCACACAAAGGGGAATTTCCATGGCAAGATGAGAGGTTTGGAAATGGATGACAATTAGCAGATGAGAAGGTAATTACTTAAAATGGATTTTTATGTTTGTGAAAGTGCACTTTGAACTGTGTCTGCAGAAAACTGAGACGGATGTTTAATAGGAACCACAATCCAACTGGAATACAGTGTATTATCCATCCAAAATGGATTTGCTTGTTGATTCTGATAAATACATGAATTTTGAAACACTTCTATGAAAAAATTGAATTTAAATGTTTCTTACTATTAGATCCTCGAATACCCAGTTTATCTTCTGGCTTCCCATTAGTGACTCCACCAAAGGCTCTTTCTACAACGAAGGCAGTAATTTTGTCTTTTTTTGCACCATCTTTATCAACAATCTCAGTCCTTGCAAACACAGTGAAAATGTCTGCCAGGCCACCATTGGATATCCAGATCTGGGAGAGGAGGTGGGGAAAAGAAAAAAGTACGTTAGCTGTGCTGTGATAGATACAATGCTGTATTATTTCATAACAGAAGCTGTCTCAGCACAGGACTGACTCATTCCGTCAAGTTTTAATCTCTGCTCTTGCACTGGCTTTGTGACTACGGCAAGGTTATACTTCCAAGAAGAGCTGACCAGAGGATGTCAATTTTTTTGGGGGGGGGGGGGGGGAATATGTTTTCTCTAATGCTTTTGCCCTAGGAACAAGGATACTTTGCTTTGTGAAGGCTGGTTGGTAACTGGTGTACACTGTAGTACCCCCTGAGAACAAATCACAGGTATTTGACCCCAGTCTGGACTGTTGGGGAAATCACAGTGAAGTGCAAAAGGAGTGCAAGCTTAAACCCTTGGTCTGGAGTGGGAGACATCACCTCCACCCAAGAGAGGTGATGGATAGGAAGCCTGAAATGTGAAATGAATGCCCTCAAGGAGGCTAAAAGGGTGGAGTGTCGAGGGTGAAGTTAACTCTGAAACTGTGACACTGGAGCAGGGCCTTGAACCTATTTGTTTCAGAATGATCTGGGATAAAAAACTGTTCTGAATCAGGCAGAACAGGGAGTTCAACCTGAGTCTTCCACATGCCAGCCCAGTGCCCTAACCACCAAAATTTTCATACATCAAAACTTCATCAAAACCAATGTGTCTCACCAAACGTTTTGGCTTGGATGAAACAGCATTCATAATTTAGCCAAAAAAGTGGCCTGACCAACTCTACTTCCAAGTCAGAGTTAATATTTCCTTTAAAGTATTCAACAAAACCTTGGCCAGAGAAGGAAGAGAGCTGGAAAAAAAAAAAAAAAAAAAAGATTTCAGGTTTCCTCCTCACCTGAGTGTGCACAGAGAGGGGCAGACTCTCGGAATAAAGCAGGAAATAGGATGGGGAAATGCAGAGAAGAAAAGCATGTTCACAGAGTGAGACCGCCTTAACCTTTTTACCAAGGATTAGCAAAGGTTATTCTCTGAGTAGTAATTTCTTTTGGCCTCAAGACTGAACAAACTGTCTTTTTGACACTGTTCTTTATTAGCTTGGGATCCTCAGAAGTCAAAGGAAGCTGCCAAGTTAAGTTATCATTTGGGAGAACAAGATGACCAACAATGCTCCATGACGTAGGAATGCTTCCTATGAAACTCATACTAAAAATAAATATTTCAATTCATCATTCTATGGATAAATACCTGTGATGGGGCAAAGCCAGATGGCTAGAGTAAAGTAGTGAGGAACAGGTATGTTAGCCCCAGGCTAAACAAATCCCTGGTACCATGGTAACCAAATGGCAGTTGCTCCAGGTTAATCAAGACACCTGGGGCCAATTAAGATTCTTCTAGAAGGCAGTGGAGATAGCTAGATTGATTGGGACACCTGAAGCCAATCAAGGACTGGCTGGAACTAGTTAAAAAGCCTCCCAGTTAGTCAGTGAGGTGTGGGTGTCAGGAGCTATAGGAGGGAGCCGCGCTGTTGGAGGAATGAAGCAGTACAAATCTATATCAGGTGCAAGGAAGGAGGCCCTGAGGTAATTGTGAAGAATATATTGAGTGGGGGCTGCTGTGGGCAAGTGGCCCAGGGAATTGTACACGTCCTATTTCCAAAAAGTCAGCTTCCATAGCTGCTAATTTTAGGGTCCCTGGGCTGGAGCTCGGACTAGAGGGCGGGCCCGGGCTCCCCCCTCCCCGATTAATCACTGATACTGGGAGACAACAGAGACTGTGCGAGGGAGGGCTGCTTCTCCTCACCTTCCTTGCTGGCTTATGATGAAAATGGCTCAGTAGACTGTGACCCTTGCCTCTAGAGAGAGAAGGGCTATGTGGAGGGTCATAGTGAGCCTCTGAGGCTAGCAAAATCCATCAGGAAATGCAGGACCCATGGAGTCAAGGACAGAACTTTGTCACATACCTTTGAGCCATTTAGTAAAAAGCTTTTCCCATCTTCACTCATGGTAGCTCTGGTCTGGATGGATGCTGCATCACTTCCACTAGAAGCCAAAGTAGTCATTAAAATGTGCTTAGTTTCCAGAAACACTATAAGGGATACAAATATAGGCTCAAAATTTCAAACGCTGATGCCTCAAGTTCAGTTTCTAAATAAAAGTGCAACTTTCTAAATCCAATGGCTGCTGAAGAAATATACCTTCAAGTGTAGTCCTCTGAAGAGAGCTCTCTCTGGAGTCTCACTTATTTTATACTGTATGGTGCCACATTGACTAGGAACAGCTAGAATATTTTAGAAATTACATCCTTGATAAGCGACTTAGCTTTGCTACATTTTTGAAGTACTGGAATGCAGGAGAAAAAACCCAGAGTCACAATGCATAGCTGGTTTGAAGCACAGAAGCAGCTCCCCATAATTCATGCTATATTGTTGCACATCTTGTCCATGGCAGGAAGTGCAGGGTAGATTCATACCCCAGTTTGCCACACAGACAAGCCCAAAGGTTTCTTAATACTGTTTCTGTTAACTGAGCCAGGTATTGAAGAAAAATGCTGCTTTTCACCATCTTAATTTAAACAAGCACAGAAACAGTTTCATAATTTTTCTCTAACAATTTCACAGAAGCTCAGAGTAACCAGTTCAGTGCTCATGGTGTCAGAATGTTCCCTGCACAGCCAATAGAGTCCTTCAAACCATATTCAGTTCCCTTGACAAATGAATGTGTCTGATATGGCAAGATTTGGGCCAATGAACATAGCCTAAGTCAAAAAAAAAAAAACCATTCAGTAACTTCCTGGAAGCCACAGGTGTACCTCCATGGGAGAAGATGAATTATGTAGTTTGAAATAAAGTAGACCCTCAGAATTACGAACTGACCAGTCAACCACACACCTTATTTGGTACCGGAAGTATGAAATCAGGCAGCAGGCACAGACACACACACACACACGCCAATACTGTACAATACAGTACTGTATTAAATGTGAACTACTAAAAAAATATGAAGGGAAAGTTTAAAAATGATTTGAGGCTGTAAGGAAACTGTTTCTGTGCTTGTTTCATTTAAATTAAGATGGTGAAAAGCAGCATTTTTCTTCTGCATAGTAAAGTTTCAAAGCTGTATTAAGTCATGTTCAGTTGTAAACTTTTGAAGGAACAACCGTAACATTTCGTTCAGAGTTATACATTTCAGAACAACCTCCATTCCCAAAGTTCTACTATATCATTTATTGATAACATCCGCCTTAAAGTCACACACAAAATAGAATAGATTTTAAGTAGGTACTATTGTAACAAACCAAACTAATGTCTGTCATCAAAAAAAAACAAAACAAAACATTTTTAGTTACAAAATAATGTTACCTTCCTGGTTCTGTAAGGCAAAAAGCTGCAATATGCTCCCCAGATGCCAATTTAGGTAGATACTTTGCTTTCTGCTCATCAGTACCAACAATCAGGATTCCCTAGACGAAGAAATGAATAAGAGACTTACCAACATATGATGTGCAAGAAGTAAAGCACCATTTACACATTTCGTTCATAATATACAGAAAATTTGTACGTTAAAATCTTAATGATTTTATCTAATTATATATTTAATAGACTGAAATTGTGTTTGACATATTAATGTCCAATTAATAAAGGTATCATCAGATAGCTGATCAACTGCCTGAAATGAGCTGGCATTAGACCACTTCCTTTTGGACAGGGTATCTAGTAGCCTGCCATCACAACTGAAATCCTAATTGTCCAGCTCAAAGAGACCAATAACTACATGAGCATGGAACCTGAACTAGCCCCTTAGTCCTAGAGGTAGCCCACTCCATTAGACAATGTGGTACTTTCATTGCCATTGCTGTACTATAAATAAAAAGGGTATCAAGGAAAGACCAAGGCGTGACCTACTTGTTTTCCAAAACATTTAATATAAAAAGAATTTTCTTTTTCTTTAGATCTTTATAGGCAAGGCTTCTTATCAAAAGGAAACCAAGTTACAATCAGATGTTTTTACACAAATTAAGAGCTTTTTGTGTGTGTACCAGGTCAGGATGCAGTCTCAACAAAATGTTGATTGCTCTCTGGCAGTGGGAAGGGTTAACCCCAAATATCCCAGACTGGACACAAGAAGAAAATAATAAACAGTACTTTGTCCTTTTATAGTACTTTTCATCAGTAGATCTCAAAGCACTTAAAGGAGATTAGTGTATGGGAGGAGAACTCTTGAAACAAATTTACAGCAGGCCAGTATGAAGTCAAAATGCAGCCCCTGATTTACTATGAACAGGTGGTAGTTATTTATTTGTTATCAAAATAAGTTAACACCTCCAAATCTACACTTGAATGTAAGTTCATATCATCTGGCCTCTACAAGCTGTGTACAACAAATAAAATAATAACCCAATGTTACCTTAAGCCCTATTGCTTGATGAGCTGCCAAAGTAACCGCAACAGAGCCATCTAGAGAAATGATTTCTCCTAAACGTGCATACATTGTATTTGAAAGACCAAGTCCACCTGGGGGGAAAAAATGTTTTCCTTTTGTCAGTCCATATACATGTCACTGCTTTAAGAGCTGTCCCTACAGAGAGAAATACTTTGAAGTATAGAAAAACAAAAACATAAATAGTGTCTTAAAGGCTCAAAGAATGCTGAGGAAGCCTTTAACGGTATATTAATTGTAACTGAAGCATATAGTTTGCCCACAAAGTGAACACCACACTGTATTTATAGCAATTTAGGAGGAACACATTTTAGAAGAAACAAATTAACTTTTTAAAATTGCTTATGGTTTGTTTTTATTTCCAGGTGCGGAAGCATACATATTTTAGTTCTACCCAGAGAAGTTGACACTATATATGTATGTATACACCCCCCCCCCACGATATAATGCGACCCGAAAAAAGACGAATTCGAAAAAAACGCGGAAAAGGGGGGCGGGGGGGGGGGGGGGGGGGGGTGTTCCACTCCGGTGGATCAAAGCAAGTTCGATATAACGCGGTTAGATTTTTTTGGCTCCCGAGGACAGCGTTATATCGAGGTAGAAGTGTGTGTGTATATATATATATATATATATATACACATACACATACACACACACACACACACACACACACACACATACACACCCATCTAGAACTTGCATCATTCAGTCCACTGAATGTTAGAAAACAAAGTCCAGTGAATACTCAGCATTTCCTTCTTTATGTCAAAGGAGTGTTAGGACAAAAATTAAATTTATACTTGAAAGATCATTCATCTAATACTACATATCTAGTTTGGTTTAGAGTTCTTCACTCAGTTTTTAAGAAACCCAGCTACTGTTCACGTATGATCATTTTGCTCAACAGCTGCAGAAACAGCCAGCAGAGGGAGTATAGTTTAACAAACATTAGTCTCAGAAGACTGCTGATGTCATTGTACCTGGTACAGAAGACAAGAACATGAAGAGTAAAAGCAAAGCCAAGTTGGCTTGCACTTTACAAGAGAAGAGAAAGATTAAGAAGAGGACAAAACTGATAGAAAACTGAACTCAAAACACTTTTCTAAATGGGTATTAAATGAGGGTAAGAGTTAAAAATCTTAAGAATGTCTACCATGAAAATTAAATATGTTCAGAAACTAATTTGCCACAGGGGTATGAACTTTGTTTCCATTTTGTGACCTCGAGCTGTAAGTACATATACTGTTTATTTATAAAGAGCTGAGAAGAGAGTTAGGTAAAGGAAAAATTACACATAATTGTATCTCGTGTTAAAGATCTTTCCTTTGTATTTCCAGCACTTGCATATGCATAATTTTGATACCTTGGGCTATAGAAAAGTATTAGTTTTATGTAACCAATTGCAAACTTACTATTAAAACAAACAGTTTTTTCATAAGATGACAAAGGAGAATGGAAACAATATTCAGGTAGACCTCTGAATACTATTCACTTTTTCCCCTGTGCACCCAGTAAGTACAATCACAAGCTCAACTTTAAAACTATGAACAGTCTCTGACTCCTACCCCTTTCATTCACTCATTGCTTCTTGCTTCTCCCTCCCCATTCAATACATACTCCATACTAATTACAATTTCGACTCCGCCACTTTCCCCACCCCCATACCCACTCCCTTTTTCTAAGGGTTGCAGGAATGGGAGGAGCCAGCTAGCCTGTGGACCACCCAAGGTAGGTGGGATAGAGCAGGGTTTCTCAACCTCTTTTCCCCGAGGGCCCCCCCAATGCTATAAAAAAACTCCACGGCCCACCTGTGCCGTAACAACTAGCTTTCTGCATATAAAAGCCAGGACCAGCACTAGGGGTTAGCAAGCAGGAAGCTAAGTTGCTCAGGCTTCGACTTCAGTCCCAAGTGGAAGGGACCAGGGCCGTGGGCTTCAGCCCCATATGGTAGGACTTCAGCTTTCTGCCCTGGGCCCCAGCAAGTCTAACACTGGCCTTGCTTGGTGGACCCCCTGAAACCTGCACGCGCCCCCCCCCCCCAGGGGGCCCCGGACCCCTGGTTAAGAACCACTGGGATAGAGTTTTCCCTTGTGCAGTGCCTAGCCAAGCAGTTCCGAGTTGCAGAATTTACATGTGATTATTTATGTATTTGTCCTTTTGAAAACCAATATATTTCCAAGTAGGGGAGAATGAAGCTCCTTTTTTTTTTTTTTTTTTTTAAAGTTGTCCCTCTACACCTGTCCTCCCTCTTTTTCTTTTAAAGACAAATAGAAGCTTCCTTACATAGAAGTCTGTTAAGAATATAAAGGTTACATCAAAGTCAAAAGCTCACACCAGGAAATGCCAAAATCATGTTCACGTGCACAACCTTAATTACGCCCCCTTTCAAGTTACAATATAGTCCAATTACATGAACATGTCATAGCAAATACAAAATATTTTACAAGTGTACAGTAATGTCTTACAATACTACTTTCCTGGGCTATGTTGGTCTGGTATAACAAAGTCATTTGGATGACAAGCCCAGGTAAATCATGCTTAGAGACATATTACATGTTAAACAAATAGAAATCTGTTGCCTTCCACAAGCCATGTAATTTTGCATTGACATTAGCTTTGCAGTTAATTGCACTTAATGAAATCAGTACTGTTGGTTGACAAGAGACTATCATACGTGGCTATGGAAAACGTATTAGAACACATAATTTAGAGAAATCATGTAAATCAAAGTTGGAGGCCTCTAGGGCCACAAAATTAGTGTAAGAATTAAGTGGTAGAAATATTACAAGATGCCACATATTTGTATCTAAAGTTATAGAAAAAAAAGTATATTATTGTGCATTTGAGAAATGTTATGTAATTAAACACTATTGTGATACATGTGCATCCCAATTCAAACTTAATGGTCAGGCTCTTAAGAAATCTGTTTGTGTGGATCATCATTTATTTTTTCAGAAAAAGCTATCCCAGCACGATACATATATGAAAATCCAGAGAAGCCAAACATCTGACATTAACTGGCAAACTTCCAAATATCACCTGAACTGAATTAATACAAACTATGCTTGAAGATCATCAAGATTGTGTGTTAACCACCTTGTCCCAAATACAATTGTTTTAACTAAAGCGACAGTCAAGTGAGCAAAGCATTCTATTGCAGACTGCACAAAAGGTGAAATCCTGGCCCCCCTGCAGTAAAAGCCAAAATTCCCATTGACTTCAAAAGGGCCAAGATTTCACCTTTTGTGCAGCCTGGAATAGAATGCTACGTTCACTTAAAAGAGGCTGCAAGAGTTCTTGCTGGACAACAGGCTATTCTTGCTATTAGAAGCATCCTGATTTGTCCATGGTATTGACAACAGTACTATTTTGTATAAATGAGACATGAAAGCAGCAAATATTTATTTTATAATACAAAGTTAATTAGTATCCAAATATTCCATTAGGTCTGCCTAAGCATATGCCTTGTTGCACAGAACTAACTTCCAATACTTTCCAAAGTGACTTAAATAGAATGCAGGTGTTAGCCAACCTGCTTTTATCATTGCTTTATTCTGTAAATGTTTCCAGAACAAATTTCAGTTTACCAGCTTTGATGTCTCGTCTATCTCAAAGGAGGTTTTGGAGAGGTTAATTTTGAAGCTGAATTCCGGTTACAAGCCTGATTTTCAAACCTACATCATCCCAGGGTCAAACTCAAAATAAACGGATATGAAATTTCACAAGAAAATTTCCTGCAAAATGTCAGGCATCGAAGTTTTTGAAATACATGAGTTCAAAATTTAACCCTAAGTTGATTTTTAAATTGATTTGCCTAGTTTTTTCTCTCTTCAAATATACACATAACTTTTTAAAAAAAGTTGTCTCCAAAACAGCTTTACCCACACACTTCAAAGGAATGACAGATGAACTAAGTTTATGAAGAGAAGGAAAGTCACCCAGGGAACAAGAGGTCCAGTATGAGGAATGGAAGGAGGTAGCCACATGTGGAGGTGAGAGGCGGTCGGGGGGGGGGATCCATTCTTGCATGGAAGATGCACAGATACTCCTGTCATTGAACAATTAAAAAAGTCTATGGGAATTCCACACAAAGAAATTTGTTACCCTGAAATTAAGGATGAAAAAGTCACACACAAAAACCAAACCAACAACAAAAAAACCAAACCACACACTACAACCTCAAGGCACACCTTTGAAGAATATTATAGCGTTGTAAAAAAGGCAAAGGCTAGAAAGCCTGGAAATTCCAAGTAAAGATTTTATTTTACAAAAACCACCAAAGTACCTGAAAGTATGAAATATACAGTATAGGTCATCCAGTAATCTTAACTCTGACCTTGATTGCTACTTTAACATATGACTGACCGCCTTCTTCACCCATCACAGGTTCACTTCATCAGTGACCACAAAAACTTTGCATCCGAAGAAGTGGGTTGTAGCCCACGAAAGCTTATGCTCTAATAAATTTGTTAGTCTCTAAGGTGCCACAAGTACTCCTGTTATTTTCACAAAAACTTTAATATCTTACTCTTAATTGTACAGAGGTTGCTCAGCCTCCATCCTCCTTATAGCCATACAGAGTCAAAGTAAAGACTAACAATTCCAGATTAAGCAGAATATTACTCACTGTTTAAAAATTTCACATATTCAAGGCACAGATCATCCAGTTACGACTATTAGATGGAAAGAGCATGTAGTGAAAAAGCATAATTTAGTCTCAGACATTTATTAAACCAGTTACAAAACCACCTTTTATAGTTCACAAATTCACATTTTCAACACTTCATTAGGAAGCTGCACAAGCACAGTACCTTCTCCTAATTTGTGATTAGAGTTGAAGATGTAAGAATTAACACTGCCCTTGCGGTACTGTAGCAGATTGTTTTGGTGCTCTTAACTTTGTAATTGGATGCTTTTATTTTATTGGGGGGAGGGAGAGGTCCGGTTAGTAAGCAACGTGGATCTTTTACTTGAAATTTCCAGGTTCATATTTGTGTTTGAGGAAACATACATTTTAAGAGTATTTTTGCTGAAATATTAGTTTATTTGAAATTCAATCCCAGGTTTTTGTGTTGTTTTTTGGCTGCACCTGGGACTAACATTATTCAAGAAGTTATGCCAAATGCAATTTTTTTAAGAGACCAAGACTTAAGTCACATTTTTATAAAGTAAAAGTACAACTGAAATCCATATCCAAATAAACATGAACTTACCAACCACAACTGTACATGACTTAACTTTACATACTGTGGATGTAACTGATTCAAATACCAAAGCTGTTTCCAATGTCTTCACTGTTTTCATATTCGTGAGCCTGGCAAATACACCAATGAGGCCCAGAGCCATGATTTCTCTTTCCATTAATGTCTCATAATGAATGACCTCCGGGGATAGGAGGTAGGCTCATCATTAGATACGCTGCTCATATGTCATATCCGTCAGCATCAAGGCGGCATCTTTTGCGTTATGCCACTGGCTCATAAAGCAGATCACCACTCATTGATCTACTGGACATTAGTTGATATAGCAGATCTTTTGAACTGGAAGGATTGCTGGCACTTCTGGCTACATAGAAAAACTTATGGGACTGACCTGAAATTGAAATCCTGGGGCTGACTTCTGAAGATTTATTGGACCCCTCGGACAATCTTTCCCTCACAACTCTGGACTGAGTTTTCCTAATCTACTTTTAGAATGCAATCATGTCCGTCCCATTTCATAGGAAGTGATTGCAAAAAATTCTTATGCCAGAACAACTTTGTTTTTACAAAGTTGAAGACAGGATTGTAAACACAGCATGAACGAACCAGCAACTCTCAAACAGAGGCTTATGCTAGATCAGATTCTCTTTCACAGAAGGATTGTCATAAGTTTGATTAATGTAAAGTGTTATATGATGCATCATAGTGAAATGGATACATCTCAGTGCATTTTCTCCTGGTGCACCAACCCACTCAGCATTGCATGTCTACTAAAATATTTCAATATAGACTACATACAAAAAAGTAAAAGAGAAAAAGCTAGAAGATGTTTGGAAAAAGCCTGAGATCCCCACACAGAAATGGTGTCTAATTAGCTATCTGCATGTAAACACACCTATTGGCTGATGATAATATTAGTTGTGCACAGACTTCAGATTTTTCAAAAAATGGGTCTTCTCCTGTTACTCAGACACATTTGGCATTACAAAGGCGGTTTTAAGACTACTAGAGCAGTAGATAATTTAATATATTCTAAGACAAAATTAAACCTGTTATGAATTCTAGTGACTAACATGACTCAATTTCATTATTCAAAAAAACTCTTCCATATTTTCTTTTTAGTTATTTGTGTTATGTATTAGTCTTGGAATGGGATCAAATGGATTCTGTGCTCAGATCTTCGCAGAAATACGATTTGCATCTCTGTGGCACTCATGAGAAATTAAACAAAAATAAGTAATGGGTCAACTTACATGCATCAACACACAAGAGTATGGTTAAAAGAAGATATAAACTAACTAAAGCACAAGAACTCTGAGTTATGTCTGCTTCCCAGCTTTATTCAGCACTATTATAGTCACTGCAACAAATGCATTGTAGTTCAGGTTGCTCTTTATACACCACATACCTAGGCCAAACTAGTTTTTAAAGCCACTATCCAGTCCTCCTTCAAATCCCTCTTTAAGACCCATTTTTCCATTATGGTTATAGAGAAAATACAACTATGTCTCATCACAGCTATTAAGCTTTTAAAGTGGACAAATGGGTTCACTGCTTACTTGAGTGAGTCTAAGGTAGTGGCTTCAATATGGACAGTTCCATCAGACACCACAGTTTGTCTGGTAAACCAGTTCTTTTAATCAAGTAGAATTTTATGCATCTTGAGCAAGTGCTGTGAGACAGATGCCCATGCAACACCAAGCCCTCTCCATTTCAGCCAAGGACTTGAAAACAGGGGGAAGTGGCATGAGATGCCTTATGGTGCATTCTGTACTGAAAGGAAGATGAAGAAATTGTTTGGTTCTACTTTCAGTATCTTTTTTTACTCACCATATTCCTCTGGAATCTGCATGCCAAAGAGCCCAAGGTTCTTCAATCCCTTTAGAGTTTCTGGTGGGATTTTAGCATCTTGGTCAATCTTTTTAGAGTCCACTGAAAGTAGAAGTATGACAGGTTACAGCAAGCGTACCTCTCCGCAAGAGAATTTGAATCAGTGCAAAGCAGGCAAGCTGCAGCAGCATTCTCAATACCATGGCATACTAATGCAAGTTAATAGCAGCAGAACCTCTATTCTCAATAATCAACATGAGAGCACAGACCTGCAAAACAGGATATGACTAATGGAAAGAGGAGCAATCTGAGTGTCTCACCTTCCCCCACCCCCTCAACAAGAAGTATTCTCCTCTAGCATCTCAAAGCATACTCAGCAGCAAACCAGACTACGTTCCAGCACCCTAGCTTTCGACTCATGCTCCAGCAGATGCAGAAATGCTTCACCCATTTAATTTTACAGAAACTGCTCCTATTAGCTTCAGACTGCCTTTAACAACAATGGCTAACACGCCCCAACCCCTCACTCCCCTGCATCTGGAAAAGCATTAAACAGCCCCCAGCAATCATCAGGTACTGAACTATTACAGCTCACTACCACAGTTTTGAAGTAGATGTAAGGTGGAATACTGTGACCCACTGCATATGAAGGTTACCACTACAGACTGCAGGGAAATAAAACCCCTCAGGTATGTTCCTGTAAGGAGAAGTTACTTGACCTTGCAATTCTGCTTCTACTGGTTTAGTCCCTAAGGCAGCAATAGTGGGAGAGAATTTGAGCCAACTCCTCTCTCCATGGTGGCTGCTGGATAGCATATGACAACAGCCCTTGGAATCTTCCAGTCGTTTCTTACATAGCAAAAAGTGAATGATCCCCAAAGAAAATAAAACTGAAGAGATTTCTACAAGAACAAGTTCTTCCCAGAAGCTGAAATAATACTCCAGCTGAAGAGGCACAGCTCCTCACAGTGCTCCTTCTCTGACTGCATTCAAGAAGGAACTGATTGGAAGGTTCCAATGGCAGAAGTTATAGCTCCAAGTGATGACACATGAATACTAGGGCCTTGGAAGTGGGGAAAATCTATAGCTTTTTCAACCATCTCGAACGTTTCTATGCATACTGGTCATTCAGGTGTACGCTAGTATGAAGCATTAGCACAGTATAAGAAATTCTCACAGTACCAAAATTTTGGGATAAACAAAAAAATAACTAGGAATTTGTCCCAGAGAAGCCTCAAGAACATTTATCCCAATAAATTTTAATAGACAAGGTAGTTTTTAAAGCAAGAACAGATCTAGTTCTTGCCAGTTGCACAGCTGCCATTAGGTCCTGAACAATAACAATTCTTGTCAGTTTACACCCTTGCATTAGTTTTCATTATGTTGCTGTTCAGCAACAGAGGCTGAAGCTATCTTGCCAAAAAAAAAAATTCTTGAGGAAAAAAAAGCAAATTCTGCAGATTCCAGTGGCACTTCCCTCAGAAAGACTCCTATTCATCACAGGCAGGTGACTTGACAAATACTGCATGAGGTTAAAATAAATAAATTATAGAACTGGAAGGGACCTTGAAAGTCATCGAGTCTAGTCCCCTGCCTTCACTAGCAGGACCAAGTACTGATTTTTGCCCCAGATCCCTAAATGGCCCCCTCAAGGATTGAGCTCACAACCCTGGGTTTAGCAGGCCAATACTCAAACCACTGAGCTATCCCTCCCCCCCAAAAGGGTAGAAGGGGTCAACCACAATGCTTGGTTGAGGGATGAAATTCAGTCAGAAAAAACAACATTGTAACAAAGTAATTGATTTTTTTAATGGTTTAGACTACAAAGCACACCATATCAAGAATATACTTGGGGTATAATTAACTGATTTGGGTGAGAAAAGTGTTTGTAGTTACTTGTTCATTCACCAGAGTGACAGAGACATCAGCATGGTGCATGAGAACTGCCAAGCTTCAGAGAGATCTACTCAGTTGAATTTCTTTGCTCAGTGCCAACTGTATCAAGTTTACAAGCATTTAGGCAGCTCTCCAGTTTCATTTTTGCTGCTCAGAATTATCCCTGAATATCTAACTAGAAATGGCAGAGAACCCAAACAAAATTGAATAATTATCATCAACTAGACCATGTAATCTGATGTTTTTCATTTCTCCATTAAATACCATCTCTAAAACTGACTAAAGAGTATTGGTTTTGTTTTATGGTTTCACAGCCCTCTAAATATGCATTGTCTTCTCATTCACTCTTAACAATAATTTTTTGAGTTTCATAGCTTAAATTGCTGACTTATTCCTTTGAACAGGGACGTAGGCTATTAGGCCAATAGCCGTCAGGATCTCAGGAGTTTTTATCCGCGTCGTGACCCTGGACTTCCTCCTGGGAATTTGCCCCACACTTGCCATCTGGAAATTGGGGATGATACTGCTTAACTATGTCAGAAGTGAAAATTAGTGCTTGTAAAGAAATTAGAAGTTATTCAACAATTGTTTCTCTGTTCTCTCAGAGAAACAATTAAACATTTAATCACACTGTGCCTTTGCTAAGCAAAACGTTCTCATGATCCACTGCTCTAGCTAAGATTGCAGAACATCTATTACTTTGTTTTTATATGCTCATAGCTTCTGAAATAGTCACTCTTTGGGTTTGCCTCTGCTGAATTTGGTTGGAAAAATGACCAAAATCAGATGCTTATAAATTACAGACAGTGAAAGGAACACACTTTTAAAGGACAATCTAAGTTAAAAGCAGTTTCAATTCCTACATCTGCCCCAGAGACCTTTCAATTTTTGTGGTTTTACAATAATTCTTATTTCTCTCTTCTCTTTGATGCATGAGTGAACCACACAAAAAGAGAAAATTGACTATGCAAGGGAAAACAGTGACACTATACAAGTCATGATAAATGCACAAAAAGTGTTACAGTGTTTCCTTTTTAGTACACCTCTACCCCGATATAACACTGTCCTCAGGAGCCAAAAAATCTTACTGCATTATAGGTGAAACCACGTTATATCGAACTTGCTTTGATCCGCCGGAGTGCACAGCCTCGCCCCCTCAGAGCGCTGCTTTACCGCGTTATATCCAAATTCGTGTTATATCGGGTCGCGTTATATCGGGGTAGAGGTGTATTTCAATTATAGTAATATCACTAATTAGAAACCATTTGTATGGAAAAAGATGAGTAACCATACCTTCTTCACTGAAGAATTTTTCTACTGGTCCTACAAACTGGTTGATTTCTTCTAATTCTTCATTAGAAACCTCTGGATAAGGGAAAACTTCCTTCTAAAATGTCAGAGTATAATATGATTAAGGTAATTTAAAATAAAAAGCAGGTTCAAGAAGAACATGTGGTTTTTAGATGTTAACCTCTAAAAACAAAAATTGTGGAAAATGTTTACAGGAATTCAGGTAGTCTCAAATGACCAAACTTAAGTAAATTAAATATACTTGTTCTGTACTCAAAACTACATTTTTCAATTGTACGGCATGTTGAAATAAACCAGGAATAGCATCTGAAAATGAAAAAAATGGGGTGAAGGAAAAATGTTCATATATAAGAAAGTATGCTAACAGGTGAAATGAGCTATCAACAAGTACATACTTAAGTAACCACATGACCTTGTTACCAAAATCCTGTTTTACCATTTAGTACACTTTTTTGGCCCTCACTTGGGCCAATTTTAGACTGTAAGCTCCTTGGGGCAGGGATGATATATACTAGTTTTGTGAAGCCCAATGATAGAGTGCATGGACTAGCATAATGCAGTTCTGCTGTGCTCCATTCTCTCCTTCACACAAGGGGTTTTAATTGCAAGTTGGAGGCACTACCATTTATTAGACTTGAATAAAGAGAAAATCATGAGCAGCTAATGAGAGATGTGAAATACCGCTAAAGTGACAGTGTTCCTACTCCAGAGGTGGGCAAACTATGGCCCACGGGTCACATCCGGCCTGTTGGACCGTCTTGTCCGGCCCCTGAGCTCCTGGCCCAGGAGACTAGGCCCCGTCCTGGGAGACTAGCCCCCAGCCCCTCCCCTGCTGTTCCCCCTCCCTCCACAGCCTCAGCTCACTGCGTCGCAGGTAAAATGCTCTGGGCAGTGAAGCAGCAAGTTCCTGGGGCAGCGCAGCTGCAAAGCCGGCCTGACCCAGTGCTTTGTGCTGCACTGCGTGGCTGCCTGTCCTGGTGCAGCCGCACCGCCAGTCAGCGGTCCTCCAGGCAGCGCGGTAAGGGGACAGGGAAGTTTGGGGGGTGGTCAGAGGCCAGGGAACCGGGGGGTTGAATGGGAGCAGTGGCAGTCAGGAAGGAGAGGAGGGGTTGGATGGGGAAGCGGTGTCCAGGGGTGGTGAGGGAGAAGGGGTGATTGGATGGGGCAGGGAGTCCTGGGGGGAGGGGCAGGTAGGAAGGAGAGGGGGGTGGTGGATGGGGCAGGTGTCCCCAGGGGGCCGTCAGGGAACAGGGGGGTTGGATGGGGCAGGAGTCCCAGGGGGGCCGTCAGGAGGCGAGACACGCGGGGGGGGGAGGGTCGGAGGGCTGGGCCATGCCTGGCTGTTTGGGGAGGCACAGCCTTCCCTAACCCGCCCTCCAGACAATTTCAGGAACCTGATGCGGCTCTCAGGCTGAAAAGTTTGCATGCCCCTTTCCTACTCCCTTACCCTGCCTTCTCCAAACAAAACCTCCTTTGCAAGACCATGTCATTCTCCCTTCATTCAAATACTCCTATAGGAGCAGGGGTTCTCAAACTGGGGGTCAGGACCCCTCAGGGGGTCGGGAGGTCATTATGTGGGGGGTCATGAGCTGTCAGCCTCCACCCCAAACCCCACTTTGCCTCCAGCATTTATAATGGTGGTAAACATATTAAAAAGTGTTTATTTATAAGGGGAAACAGGGGTCGCACTCAGACTTGCTATGTGAAAGGGGTCACCAGTACAAAAGTTTGAGAATCATTGTACAGGAGTATGGAGACAACACCTGGGATTTGGTAAATTCTAAAATTTTCAGAAAAGGACTGATGTATAGAAAATTTGCTACATGTCAGGAGGAGCTGAGTTTGAAATAAGCAAGGGTCAGGCTATATGGGACTAAATTTGTTTGCTTGATTTCCATGATCCTTTCCTTGACACATGACATGGTTTGTTCTGGAAGATCAAAGTACTGCTAAACTCACATTACTGAATTTGGTTAATGCCTGTTATGGATTTTTTGCTCAATTTAAATTTATACTTCAAGAATGCTTCTTTTTATTAATAATCAGTGGTTTAATTTGGAGTTTATCTATTCTGATAGTCGGATTGAATGGTTTGTTTAATGGCACAGAAGAAATACTAATGCTCTTTGAACACTATACAGTCTTGTTACCAGTGTAGTCAATGGCAAAAATCCCATTACTGTCGGTGAGTGCAGGATTGGGTCTGAAGCTGAGCATTACTTCAGAAGTAAGTTCGATGACATTTAATTGTCTGATAGCTAGCATATGATTTAGCTACCCATTTCTTTTTTAAGGGAAATTTACTATACTTTACAATGGTAAGCAATTAACTTGGTTGCTTAGTATGTCCTTAAATTATTGTCTCCCCTTTCTTCAAAACAAAAAACAAAAAAAATGAAGCAGTATTAATATTAGTTGCATAACATGTGAAAGAGCAATTTCCCGACATGCAGGCTGGTAATCTTGTATCGTCCACGTGTATATATTATACACTTTCTTTGTCATCTGTGGTTTGTGTGGGGAAAGGCCTTAATTTACTGCCACCTACTCGCTAGATGCCAACGTTAAAAATGAAGGCACTGAACAGGGTCTGTGAACTGCATTCTGGGAAGAAATGGGCACTTATTAGAGTGACGTTCCAGAGGACCATTCGGATATGCCTCATTTTTCACAATGGCTGTGGCTAGCTCTGGGCAGAAGTGACACTGTTTCATTGTGTTGCTCAAAAGTCAACATCAGCAGGGGCAGGGTTCAAAGGAAGAAGGGCAAAGAGAAAATATAGACCACATATATTGTGTAACATAGGTGTGCCCTTGGAGATGAAAGCTAACTACCAACAAGCAATGGAAACTTGAGTATGTGCCTGTGTAGCTGCCTTTCCAACAGTTCATTGAAATGTGGAAGTGAAACTGACCACACAATTAAATCTTCCTTTAGACAGATTATAAAGAACCCACCTTTATACAAGTTCTGTTTCCTATCAATTTAAACTAACAAGAAGTGACGTGCTAAGCATGTTTTTACTGCCAAATCAGATATCCCAGTAGTATAGAATCCAGAATTTTGGCCCTTATGCAATCTCCGTAGAATAAAGTGTAACTCTGAAAGTAAAGAAATTTAACTTTCAGAATGATTTCCGCCTGTATACAAATATTGGCTCTATTATTTGTTAAGCACCCAGAATATGCCTGGCACTGTAGAGTACACAAAAGAATATAGACTCCCAAAACATTACAACCTAGATGACAGATCCACAGCACATGGAATACACTGGCAAGAGGAGGCAACTTTGCTTTTTCCCTCTTTAGTTATAAACTCACTCCTTAGAAGTCTCATTACAGAAGTGGTTTGTTAAGGCGGACTTCAATGAAGAAAGGTTGGCAAACTAAAATCGGGAGAGAGTTCCACATAGAAGGGGAAACCACAGTAAATTGCACAGAGGCACAAATAGGAGGAAATTATGGATGGAGTATCACTTGTGGTGGAGAGCAGACAATAGCAGACCAGATAACAGATGAAAATCAGGATGAAATTGTTAAAGACTATGAATGGAGGCTGAACAAACTGGTGTGTCTGAGGACTAGTGTAGGGATTCAATGAGGGGAAGATATGATCAGATTAATTGGCTAAAAGATAGTTTTGGCAACTACACTTTGGACACCTTAAGAGGAGCAATGTGCATGTCAGTGAGGCTGAAGAAGAAGAGGTTATAGTAACCAAGCAGGGAGATGATTAGCAAATCACTTAAAACTAACACACCTAAATTCTATCTAGCAGCTGCTGTCCTAAATGTCAGAGCACAAGATAAACTGTCTCCTCTCCCTCATACACCATTCAGGCCATATCCACTTTCCTAGCAGATCTTCCTAGGTGTTCCTCAGACCCCATAATCTGAAACATATCTCCTGATACTCCAATTTGAATACCAAATGACTCCAGGATTCCAGTAAGCCTCCACACAGTAAATCTACATTAGCAAGTGTTTTACCCATTATCAGCACCTGGTGTTACCAGCTTAAACCCAAGGGTAAGTAGCATGCATTTTTACCACCATGGAGTTACTCAACATGGTGTTAAAAAGCTTGCAAGCTGTCTCTAATAGCATTCCTATTGTTGCTAGCATCAAAGGAAGACTTTCAGAAAAAGAAAAAAAAAAACAGTGTACAGCGAGCCTAGCTGTGTTTCACATGGTGCAACATCTTCTGGTGGGAGAAGGGGGGGGGGTCCTCTTACACTAGAATCTGGGTCCGCCAACTGGCCTATGTCAGGTGTACAGACAGTGAATAGGTGGTCCCATTTACACAAATCACTCATGTAAGAGCTACTCCTGAGCTGCCCCTGCACAAATAAGAGCCAGGCTGTAAAACCCTGTCTGCACATAGACAGCACGGAATGAAACGGCTCCGTTCCATGCAGGAGAAAGGGAGGGGCTGCGAGGGGCCCCTGAAGGGAGACGAGGGACCAGGATTGGGACAACCTGGAAGGAGGAGAGACCCCCAGGGGCCGGGCGCAGACGGGAAGGAGGGGGGAGGCGGGAGCCCCAGCGAGGAGACGGGAGACCCCAGGGGCCGGCACAGTTGCGGAGGGTGCTGGGAGCCCGGCCTCGTCTCGCTCAGCCTCACCTTCTCCAGCTTCCCCAGGAAAAGCTCCTTGGCGTAGGCACTGCGGAGACCGCCGGTACGTAGCTGCCTGGCCCCAGCGGGGAACGCGGCGCGCGCCGCCCGCAACAGAAGGCTGAGACCGCTCATGGCCGACCGGGTCACTGTGCTACTGAGCAGTGCCAGAAAGCTGCACGGCTCCGCACTCCGCCTCAGAAAGCCGTCAGGGGCGCGCGCTGATGACGCATCTAGTGGGTCGCGTGACACAAACCCTCTCATTTTTTTATACTACTTTAATTAATCCTTGTGAAAAGAAGTAAATGCTTCCCCTGTGTAATTTAAAATCATGATTTGACCTCCCCTGAGATGTTTTTCACTTGCTCAGTTTCTTGTCCCCCGACCACACTCACCAGATAGATGGCACAAGGGTTAAACAGTTGCTTTCTCAATATCTGTACAAGCTATCACTGGCAGTCTCTGAACTTTGGTAGATAATACTGTTGGGGTCCGCTAGGCATAGCTACCAGGTAACTCGGGAGAGTGGAAGGCCAAAGTGTCAATGAAGCTCTTTTGCTCTGGGCCTATCTGGAACCCCCAAACCCTATCTTGTGAACTCTCACCTACTTCTATGCTCACTGCTTACCTGTTAAGGCAGAAATGTAAGGGTCAGCTTTTCTAGCAGGCAGCTGCTGTAAACAGGCCTTGCAAGGCCAAAAAGATAAGCAGGCGTATGGGAACTTTTCTAATTGTAACGGCTAGAGAAGGGAGGGGTGGGAGTAGTAAGAGGGAGTTAACAGAACAAAGGCTTACACAGAAACTGCTTGGGGTATAAAAGGTAAAAGTTATTTGTATTTGTTGCACTGGATTTGAGACATGCTGGTCTCCTAGTGCCATTTCAGAGCTCTGAAATAAACTTGGCTTGCTTTCTCCCCTCGGTGTCTTCATTGGTGCTAAGCACACCGGGCAACGGACGATTTTAGTCCGCCTCGAGCCCCTCAGGCGGTAACAGTTTTGGCGTCCCTGGGTGGGCTCGAGGCTGAAATTTAGCCTTGCCCGGATCCCTCCCGGTGGCCGACGGATTACGGCGACGACCGACGCCCAGCGCGCACCGGTGACTTCATCGGGGGCCTCGGCAGAGACGTGGTTTGCTCGACCCCGGAGGGCACAACGGTGCAACGCACACAGACAGTGGAGAAGCAGCTGTGGGCGACGGTGGGGAACCGGTCCCGTGGATAGGGCGACGGTGCAGAACCGGACCCTTGGATAAGGTAGGAACAGTCCAGTGGGGACTTTATCTGTCTTGACCTGGGGACGCCCAGTGTCTGCCTGTTTTGACCTGGGGACGCCCAGAGTCTCCCTCAGTATGGGGCAGGGACAGAGTACAGCCGGCAGGGTACAGTGTACACCCTTAGAATGCATTCTGGTGAACCGGAAAGTGTTTGGATCTGATCAGTTGATTAAAAGTAAATTGAAAAGGTTCTGTACAGTTGATTGGCCTCAGTATCAGCTGGAGTGCCAAGAAAGGTGGCCACCGGAAGGATCACTTAATTATAACATGATCCTTCAGTTGCTTTTGTTTTGTCAGAGAACAGGCAAATGGAATGAACATCTCTATGCGTATACGTTTATGGTGTTAAGAAATAGGACTGATATTTTGCTCAAGTGCCATTTGACTCCGACAGGCTCGGTAGTATTGGCTGCTAAACCCCAGAACCCTCTCACAGTTGTAATGCCAGAATTGGTGTCCCCTTCGGCTCCTCCACCCCCACAGGTTTTAGAGAGAACCCCCCCAGTGGGATTGTATCTGTTGATTACTGAGAGTGTGGTAGCCCGTCCAGGAACACAGGATCTTATGTCAGTGTATCTCATGTTGCTTTTAACATTTGGCTGCTTTTAAGGTAGAGGCAGAAAAATTCTCAACGAATCCAAGCAAGTTCATTTCTGTCTTTAAAGGGTGTCTAGCTAGCCTGACTGGGATGATTGTAATATACTTATAAGAACCCTGTTGTCTGAAGTGAAGCGGAATCAGGTTACAGCTAAGGCTAAGGAGAAGGAAGACAGAGAAGGCATTTAAGGTTTAAAAGGGAAAGCTATTGGACACCAGAGGTTGTACAGAGAGGAATCCTCAGAAGTGAGTGTGCTCATCCTGGTTTGTTGCTTCAAGGCTCTGCACAGAAGTTATGTTACTGGAAAAGGTGTATAATGGCAATAAGTATGTGTTAATGGTTGGAGAAAAGGTGTATGAGTGAAGAGTGGAAGGTTCCTTTGGAAGTTAGAAGAAGCTGAGAAAGGGAGAAGAGGAAAAAGCACGGAATGAGTTAACTGAGAGGAAAATACAGCTGGCCTCAGTCCAAGGTCAGTGTTCACAGCCAAGACTTTGTTGACAACCAAGAGGAAGGGGGGCTGAATGTGCCCAAGCAACTGAGATCAGCAAAATACTGCCAGGCATAATGAGGACAACAGAAGGGTTAAAAGGCAGTTTTGTTGAACAGTATTGGCTCAAGGATTTAAAAATTCCCCCACTCTGTTTGAACAGGCTTTGGTCAGAGACTTGGAGGAGTGGGATAATTCAGACAAAGCCCTCCTGCTGCAATATGTAGATGACTTGTTAATTGCTGCTGTGGGTCTAATCCCTTGTCTCAGAGCTACTGTGAGTCTCCTAAACTTTATTGGACTGCGAGGATACAGGGTATCTCAAAGCAAAGCCCAAATTGCTCTTTCAGAGGTTCAATATCTGGGATTTCACATCAGGCAGGGAGAGAGACAGCTCTCAAATGAAAGGAAGGAGGCTATCTGCCAAGTTCCCATTCCCAGCAACCGTAAATGGCTTAGAGCATTCCTGGGCATGGCAGGTTTTTGCAGAATATGGATTCCAGAGTTTGAACTGTGGGCTAAACCTCTGTATGAATGTGTTAAGGGAGCGGAACATGACCCCTTTCACTGGTCCCCAGAAGCGGACAGGGCATTTCAGTTACTAGGTGCCTGGAAGCGTCCTGTGGCATACTTTTCTAAACAACTGGATCAAGTTTCAAAGGGATGGCCAGTCTGTTTGAGGGCGGTCGCAGCTACTGCTCTAGTGCTTGGGAAAGCTGGAAACTGACACTGGGAGGAACTGTGTAAGTGTGTATGTTCCCCATATGGTCCGAGCCTTGCTGGACACTAAGGGTGGTCTTTGGCTCACACAGGCTCGGGTTGCTCGGTATCAGGTGAAGCTGTTAGAGAATCCTGAAGTCACCCTGCAAATCTGCCCCTCCCTTAATCCAGCTACACTGCTACCAGAGACAGAAAAGCAGGAACATGACTGTTTAGAAATCATAGATGTTCAGTATGCTAGCCGCCCAGATCTAAAAGATCAGCCACTCCCAAATGCTGACTTGGAATGGTATACAGATGAAAGTAGTACTGTTGTAAATGGGCAAAGGAGGGCTGGTTATGCGGTTGTGTCTCTTCATGATACCGTGGAAGCTGAAAGTTTACCGGCAGGGGAATGCTAACAGCCCAAGGCTCTCCGGTTAAGCATGGGTCTCAAATTCTCCGGCTGTTAGAAGCAGTACAACTCCCCTCAGCAGTAGCAGTGGTGCATTGCAAAGCCCATCAAAGGGAAGATCAAGATGTAACCAAGGGCAATGCCAGAGCAGACAGGGAAGCTAAGCGTGCTGCTACCTGAAATCACTAACTGAGGAAAATGCCCAAATGCATGCCCTCATCCCATCAGTGGGTGAGCTTGCAGCCCCTCAGTACTCCCAAGAGGACAGAAACCTGGCTGACAGTCTCGGTCTCCAGGAAAAGGAGGGATGGCTTTATTCCACAAAGGGAAAAATCCTCCTGCCCAAGGGCTTGATTCGATCAGTGTTGCAAAAACTGCATCAAACCACACACGCAAGCAGAGAGGCTTTTACCCAACTCATAAATAAATATTTTCTAACCTCTGGACTTAAACCCCTAGCATCACAGGTACAAGCTGAATGTTTAATCTGCCAAAAGAATAACCCTCGACCAGGAGTAGCAGTGCCTCCAGCCACCCTGAAACCTACCCCAGGCCCAGGATTGGTGTGGCAAATAAACTTTACTGAGTTTCCCAGGACCCAAGGGTACAGGTACCTCCTGGTCTTAGTGGATCGATTCAGCGGATGGCCTGAGGCCTTCCCATGTCGCAACAACACTGCCAAGACAGTGGCTCTTAAGTTTGTCAAGGAGATCATTCCTCGCTTCGGCCTTCCTCAGTGGATGGAATCTGATAATGGAACACACTTCACATCTCAAGTTGTTCAAAAGATATCAAGTGCTCTGCAAATCCCCTGGAAACTCCACACACCCTAGCGACCACAAGCCAGTGGAGTAGTGGAACGCACAAATCAGACACTCAAGCGACACCTCTCAAAGGTCTGTTAGGAGGCCTCTCTTAAGTGGCCTGATGCCTTGCCCCTTGTGTTACTTCGCATTCGTGCTCTCTCTAAGGGTAGGATAGGGCTTAGTCCCTTCAAGATTATGTTTGGAAGAGCATGGCCTATGAATGGTACCCCAGTTCTGGCAGGGGAATGGGAAGTGGGGTATGGTTTTTTGTCTCAGTACATGTGCCCTCTGTCTGCTGTTCTTTCTTTTCTTCACAGGTACACCAAAGATTCACAGCCTCTTCTGCTGGATACTCGGGTCCACTCCCTGCAGCCTGGTGACTCCGTTCTCGTGCGGACCTGGAAGGACGAGCCTCTCCAAAAGAAGTGGAAGGGACCCCACACCGTCCTGCTTGTCACCCATACAGCGGCAAAGGTCGAAGGACACAAGAACTGGATTCATCACTCTCGACTGAAAGCAGTGCCCATTCCTGAACCGTGGACTGTCCAGCCTGCGGAGAAGGCGGCTAGCGACGATTTGGGACTTAAGCTGTTATTCAAAAGACAGTAAGGATCACTGGGAATGCGTTGTGATCTTTCTGAACAGTCACAGCATACTCCCCGCGAGAACCCTGAGCATTGGTTTTATTTTCTCACAGAAGGCGGACCTGGCCTATGTATTTGGTCTTGTTATTTTTTGACTTGTTTAGTGTCAATAATTCTTCTTGTTTTCTGGGTATTTGGGTTGTGGTAATTACAATATGGGTTTAAGTTTAGGGTCTCTCACAGCATTTCTTTTTATTACAGAGGCAATTCTTCTGTTACCTACTGTTTCACCCACATCGCATGCAGGATGGGGAGCCATCCCTGCAAATATGGCTACCAACACATATGAGGCCCTGAAAATTGCCTTTGCCCGTAAATTCAATCTCTCCAACTGTTGGATATGTGCCCAGACTCCCCATCATTCAGCGGGATTGCCCTGGAAAGTAGTACCCCAAAATTGGTCAGACTTTTGTTAAAGGTGGATGGTTATCAGCAGCAGCACCTCTGACAATTTAAGTTTGCCAATAATACTCTAGCCATAGAGAAAAGCATAAGTTCTGAGCTGCACCAGCTTCGACTGCTGGCTTTGCAGAACCGACAGGCCCTAAATTATGTGTTAGCCTCACGAGGCGGGGTCTGTGCCCTTATTGGAGAAGAGTGTTGTATCTATGTCCCAGAGTTTTCACAGGACATTAACAAGCACATCTTGTCAGCTGAACGGGCCTTTAACCAGTGGAAGGCCCAGAAAGGGAAACCCACTATTTTGGATTCCCTTTGGGGTTGGATACCTGGTTTAGGGAAACTAGAAGATGTAGGAGAAAGCAGTGTTCGCATCTTGCTCACAGGTGTGGTGATATGTTTTGTTCTTGTTCTTTTGCTCATTTGCTGTAAAGTGCTCATAGGTAAGATTTGTATCTCCCCCTCCCCAAAGGTTCCTTTATACCCTCTCATTAATAATCCTGATTGTATGGAGCTTAATCGCATTTTGTCTTTAAAGTATGAAAAAACTCTGACAAAGGTTTGTTGAGTGTTCTCAAAGGAGGGATTGTTGGGGTCCGCTAGGCATAGCTACCAGGTAACTCGGGAGAGTGGAAGGCCAAAGTGTCGATAAAGCTTTTTTGCTCTGGGCCTATCTGGAACCCCCAAACCCCATCTTGTGAACTCTCACCTACTTCTATGCTCACTGCTTACATGTTAAGGCAGAAATGTAAGGGTCAGCTTTTCTAGCAGGCAGCTGCTGTAAACAGGCCTTGCAAGGCCAAAAAGATAAGCAGGCGTATGGGAACTTTTCTAATTGTAACGGCTAGAGAAGGGAGGGGTGGGAGTAGTAAGAGGGAGTTAACAGAACAAAGGCTTACACAGAAACTGCTTGGGGTATAAAAGGTAAAAGTTATTTGTATTTGTTGCACTGGATTTGAGACATGCTGGTCTCCTAGTGCCATTTCAGAGCTCTGAAATAAACTTGGCTTGCTTTCTCCCCTCGGTGTCTTCATTGGTGCTAAGCACACCGGGCAACAGACCATTTTAGTCCGCCTCGAGCCCCTCAGGCGGTAACAATACTGTGCAGAAGGGGCCATCAGTATAGGATAATGCTGACATTGGTCGGTATGAACTTTGTTTTCTATTAAGATTTCCTCTAACTATCATCATCCTCTGCCCTTTCTGACCAGCAGTTTCTGAAGGATCGGTAGAAGGTGAGGGAGTATATGGCAGATACAGCGAGACTGCCTGGTGCCCTACAACAGGTGTAGTCATTTACACAAGGCAAAACAAGTGCCAAGTAGATATAAAACACTACTCTGCTGATGTGGTAGTGTGTTACATCCACTTTGTTATGGTGTAAATTGCTATATTAAGAGCAGGGCAATGAAGATCCTGGCCTAGCATTTGTCCCTTTCCTATGTCTCCCACTAAGGAAATTCTGCTCTGTCTGTTTCCCATTCAGATGCTAGGGAGGAACCAGCAAGAAACATACAGATTAGTAAAATAGAAATTTGGAATCTGGTTAGGAATAAAACAAGTGTTCCTGTGTTTCTTGAGTAGAGAAACCTGTGTGTGTGTGTGTGTGTGTGTGTGTGTGTGTGTGTGTGTGTGTGT